>NC_090654.1:102467594-102767594 GCF_040937935.1 Hyperolius riggenbachi
GCCTCACGCTGGGTGTTAGGGTGGTTTTTCTGCATCTACAAAACAATGCCCCATGATGACACAATAAATAATATGAAAGATCACTGTTCTTGTTAGAGCCAATCACTAAGCATATTTCAGTAATGAAGACTAGTAGATATTTGATGTTCCCTCATTCAGCTGGTGACTATAACTATCTACTCCCTCCACTCTAGGTGGTGTATTGACCACCCCAGATTATGAGGGAAGGCTTCACACACCCTTTACAATGGAAAATAACTTTAGAGGTGTATGACAAGCAGTGCAGTGCCGGGCGAGCCAGCACTACCCTAGCTGTTTTTTATTTTTATATTTAATTCATTTTTTCTTTAGCAGCTCTTAAACTGTCTTGTACTACCTTATTTACAAGTTCTGCATAGAGCCTACCTAGTGGAGAGAATTAAAAACAAAAAGTAGGCATTTTTTGTTCTGCACTTTGTCTTCTGACTACCACTCCTTTTCAATGTCGAATTTATTTAGGAACAATCAGATTTATTACAATGGTGACCAATGCTTTGATTTCCCCACTGCAATTAAGTTTAAATTGGCATTCCACAATAATTAACTAACGTAATTTTGAGAAAATATAATTTTCTCATGCCTGTAGTTTATGCAAAAATGTTTTTTCTCATATGTGAAAATTTGTTTTCTGGGGGAGAGACCACATTTTCAATTGTCAAAGTGCAGGTGTTTGTGTGTGTTTTCCATATGTTTGCATTTTCCCATGCGATCGTGCAAGTTTGTCAACTTCACTTGTATTATATGTGAATTGCGTGTGATTTTATGCAGCAAGGAATCATTTTTTTTAAATGCGCATGAATCACATGCCACAATGTGTTCACGTTCACACTTGTGTGTCCCATAGAAATACATAACAGGTGATTTTGCATTGCAAAAATGTTTTTTATCTCATATGAGAAAATGTGTTTTTTTCTTTGTTTTCAATACATTTATGTGAAAATGAGTTTTCTATTATGCGAAGATTTATTTTCTTATACTTTAAAGACTTCACAATGCATTTGTGCATAAATTATGCAAAATTACGCAAAATCAAGTCTACCCACAAAATCCTAATTGCAATCAGAATTGTATTTGAGAAAATTGTCCAATATTTCACAAAACCCAAATTACTCATTCCGATCAATACTGTTTACCAATCTACAAAGGATTATCTATAAAGTTTCCATCATCACTTTTATCTGAAAATGGTAACAGAAAAGTGTTGATCGCTGTTAAGTGGTGGTGCCTTAAGGTACATACACCCGTCTGATTTTTCCACGACCGGCTGTTCAGACGCCAAGTCAGACGTGTGTACAACCGATCGTTCAGCTAATAAAACTGGTTTTGACTGATCCGCTTGGCGGATCGGTCAAAACCAGTCTTATCAGCTGAATGATCATTTGTACACATGTCTGACTTGACGTCCAAACGGCTGGTCTAAATGACCGGTCGTTTGGAAAAATCAGACGTGTGTATGTACGCAAAAGTCCGCGAACGGCACTTCACATGCTAACTGTTAAGCACGCCCGTGCTAAACAGTTTGCACCGCTTTGTGAATCAAGCCCTATGTGTAAACCACTGTTATGAAGTGATTATGTGTGGTACTCCTTGCTTATGTGGAAATGAAAATTGTGTTTAAAAAAACAGGCAAAATTGTCCCTTAAAAAAAGAAGCCTCGGGGGCGTAGCAATAGGGGTTGCAGAGGTAGCGACTGCATCGAGGCCCTTGGGTCAGAGGGGCCCAGAGGGGCCCTCCCTCGAGCACAATATTAGCTCTCTATTGGCCCTGTGCTGGTAATAATCACTTCTATAGATGCTTTAAAGTGCATCCGAGATGAACTTTTACTCATTGCATAATTGTGTTCCTTTCCTAATGTTTATAGGGCATTCCTCAAGCCAAATACTTTTTTTGTTTTTGTTTTAATACTCTAAATCCCTGTAAACTAAACAATCCACGCCCACAGGTTTTCAGAGAGCCAAGGCACTTTCAGATAGTAGCAAGGGCTCATGGGAGCTCAGTCTGGGCAGGAGGAGGGGGAGGTATTACTAGCCAGAGATTTCAGAGGCAGAGGGGAGGTGGGAGGAGGAGGGGGGATTAGGTTTTTTTTGCTCAAGATGCAGATAAGCCTGCCTCTGTGTAATGTTTACAAAAAACATGGCTGCTGTCATTGTATCACAGGAAGAAATGATCATATTCTATTAAAGCTGTTTGCAGCTAGATTTCCTGTGTAGACTATCTAAACTTTAGATAAGATACATAGACAAGTTACTTGTTATAGTTAGTTTTTCATCTCGGATCCGCTTTAAATAGAAGTAATCATTAACAAACTATTTCCCACCCCCTACTAGCACCTCTGACACTGTGGAAATCCTTGGCAGGTTTTGGTGCACCATATCAATTGTTATGTATAGCGTGCTTGGGGGGGCCCATGTAAAACTTGCACCGGGGGCCCAAAGCTCCTTAGCTATGCCATTGAGAAGCCTTGTCATATAGGCAGTGAACAGCATGACTATCTTGTGTTCATCACAGTGATTGCACCTAGCTGCTCTTGTAGAGGGGGCTGATGGAGTCATGATGTTGTTCCTTTCTGTAATTTCTCTCAAGAAACTGCACAATGACACGTCTGTTTTCAAAAAGAGGAAAAAGAAAATTGCTGAGACAGAGAGAAAATTACACGCGCTCTGATTGATGTTTACAATGCTAGGGCGGGGGAGCAAGAACAAAAATCAATAAACCCAGACTCTCAAAACTGGTGTGTATTCCCTCACCCCATTACCAGACTGTAGTGTCTTGTTTACGTCAAAGGAGGGGAAAGCAGAATAAAACTTACACAACTGTAATTTTAGCTTAAGATCACATAGTGTCTGACTTTGTTAGCACTATCCATGAGAGGAAACACAGCACTCGGGACCTCTGACTTCCTGTCACATGACCAATCATCCTCTACACTTATGGCTTCCAGCAAGTCCTATTGTTAGCCATGCATTGAGCATGACCCAAGCAAAAGTCTCTTCTCAGTCTTATTGAGCTGTCACATTGTGTACAGTGTACAGCTATCACTTTGATAATAGAGACTATAGGGCCCTGTAAGAAGTGGGCTCAGTTTATAACAGATTAACTTTTCCTCTAGTGGATGGTGTAAGTGCTTCAGTGCAGAGAACAGCAAGATACAATCTCTCTCCCTTTACACAGGAATTGAATGGTGGTGTGCTTGGTGACCTACAGGCATTCTCGCATTGAGTCAACTGGCTTGTTGGTAGAGTCTAGTCCAAGTCAACACAACAGCAGTGTACAGCCATTCAGTTAATGGCTCAAGAACACAGGGTAGGAGCCCTTAATATGGTAGATACCTCTCACCGGGCTTCTGAATTCTCCTCTACTGGCTGCTGTGCTGGGCTGGCCTGGCAATACTGTTTTTGGCTGGCTTGGGGATGATGTGTGGTCCAAAAGGCCTGGCAGTGATGCTGTGGCATGGCTGTCGGTGATGCTGGGCTGGCCTGGCTGTCGGTGATGCTGGGCTGGTCTGGCTGGCGGTGATGCTGGGCTAGCCTGGACTGGATAGTTTAGGCAGTGACAGGTGCCCCCTCGTTTAGGTAGCGCCAGGAGCCCTCCAGTTTAGGTAGTGACAGGCCCCCCCAGTTTAGGTAGTGACAGGGCCCCCCAGTTTAGGTAGTGACAGGTGCCTCCTAGTTTAGTTAGTGACAGGATCCCCCGAGTTCAGGTAGTGACAGGGACCCCACAGTTTAGGTAGTGACAGGAGCCCCCCAGTTCAGGTAGGTACAGGGACCCCACAGTTTAGGTAGTGACAGGAGCCCCCCAGTTCAGGTAGTGACAGGGGCCCACCAATTTAGGTAGTGACAAGGGCCCCCCCTCAGTTCAGGTAGTGACAGGGACCCACCAGTTCACGTAGTGACAGGGACCAGTTCAGATAGTGCGGCCGGTAGGGACAGTGGCGGGGAAGGGGGGGAGGGGGGACGTCTCCCCCCCTTCCCTCACCTTGGGGCTCACCCTTCCTTGGTCTGACTCCCCCCTCCATTATTAAGCGGGCGGCAGTAGAGTGGAACACTTCCTCTCCCTGCGCGAGAGGGAGATCTGTGCGTCGCTGGTCTGACGTCACTGACCAGACCAGCTGCGCACAGAACCTTCCTCGCGTGCAGAAAATAGAGGAAGTGTTCTGGTTCGCTGCCACCTGCCACTGCATTATGGAGGGGGGAGCGAGTAAGGGGGAGCCCCAAGGTGAGAGAAGCGGGAGGGATGTCCCCCCCTTCTCCACCGCTGTACCTGCTGCTCCCTCTTCACTGCGCTGAGTCGGGTGGGGGGTAGCGAGGGGCGCCGCCACTGATTCGGCCGGGGGGCTGCCAGGGGGGGGGGGGGCAGCCGCCCCAATTTGCCCGACGTGCGGACGCCCGTGGGAGAAGGTATAGTTTTATACTGTATACTGGATGAAGCTATTTTGAGTGGGGGAAGTTAAAGTATAGAATGGGAGTAGTAATTTGTGTTGGGGGCTTATGATGGTTGCTAAAGCATGGAAGGGGGAATAGTGAATACACTGTAGAAAAACTAATGTGACGGAGGGGGGTTAAATAATTTCTGGCTTTCCCTGGCAATACATTGCAGTGCAGTGAGAGGACAGTTCAATCAATCCTCTTGTCTTTCAAAACAGACTCGGTGACAAATCCCCAAAGTTTAAGTATTCCAGGACTAGCTGTAAGGCTTGCCAGGTTATGTCCTCACTCAGTCTCTATGCCCCAATCTATTACTGCAGCTTATTTGTCTCCTGACTACGGTTGACCCCAGGCCTTTAAGGTGTAAGGCATACAGACAGATGTAAAGAGGAATAACCTGTTAGAGCCCTAATGAGGCTAGTAACACAGTTCGACAGTTTCAACAGTATCACACAGGGTTATTACCTGGAGTCAGAGGAATAAAGAAATCAGCATTGTTTGTCAGTAGTGGCAGAGATATCGATTGCAGATTCTCAGTATCAAGAGAAAGTTCACCAATCCACAGGCAAAGTTCAAGAAATGAGTAAACCAGGTATGATACAACTCAGACAAGTCTTCAAGCAAAGTTATTCAACGGGTAATGGATGGTCCAGGTTATAAGATAGTTCAAGCAGGTCTGCATGCAATGTTATGCAACAGGTAATAGATGATGCAAGTTATGACACAGTTCCTATTGGTCTGCATGCAAAGTTATTCAACAGGTAACAGATGCTTCAGGTAGTATGTGACTTATATGAGACTGCATGCACACTGTTCAGATGACTGACAAGGATAGTAGGATATACTTATCGTCCAGTTCAAGTAGCATGCAAGAGGTATCCAGTAACAGGCAAAGGTCGGTGCAGGTGGCAAGCTAGGGGTGTCCAGTAACTAGCAGGGGTCGGTCCAGGTGGCAGGCATGGGATGTCCAATAACAAACAAGGTCAGTTCAGGCAGCAGACAAGGATTTCCAGGAATCAAGCAGAGGTTAATCACAGCAGACAAAAACAGTCAAATACAAGCCAAGGTCAATATCCAGTGTATCATTAACAAGTTTGTGCGCACCCAGCAACTAGCCAAAGCTATGCTTATCACGAGCGATAACTGGGAGCACTCTGCAGATTTAAATAAAATACAGTACATCATCCAATCAGTGGCCGGCCACACTCCGCACATCCAATCACACAGCAAGGCCCTGCCTAGGTGTCAGCTGTAAAGTCAGCTGACACCACTCTGTCAGCTGACCGGAGTCAGCTGATTATTGTTTACCTTTGCGGAGGGCGTACTGGGAACATGCCTTCTGCCTATCAGAATGTGCGGCCTGTGAGCCACCGGCAGCGTCATCAGCGGGGAACAAGCGCCGAGACCCGGAAGCGGCAGATTCCGCCCGGGTCTCGGGGGCATCAACAAAATCAACAGGTACAGCTTTAAGGGCTCGCTGCAGGGCCGTATAACTCAGCACACAAGTGATCCCCCCCTTTCTGCCCACCAACAGAGCTTTCTGTTGGTGAGCTCTGATTGCTACTGGGTTTTTTGTTTTTTATTTATTTGTCTTTTTTTTAAATAATACATTTCACTATTTTTTTCTCCCCAGCCCACCCTCCCCTCGACAGCCAATCAGCGCAATCGGCTGTCATAGGCATCAGCCTATGAGAGCCGAACGCTCTCGTGTCTCCCAGGGGGACAGCCATGTCATACGGCTGTCCCCAGTACAGCGCTGCTGTAGATTGCAGCGCTGTACAATATAAATACATGGTGGTTTTGCCATCTAACAGTCTCCTACTGGCGATCGCCGCTGGGAGACTGATGATGGAGAGCTCCGTTATTCAAGTGCAGTTGTATGCGCCTACTGCAAAATTCCGCCCCAGGACTTCACGCCAATTGGGGCTGCCACTACATCCACGCCAATTGGCGGGGATCGGTCGTTGTTAGGTTAAGTTGCAGGTACATCCTACAGGGAAATCAAGCACACCTAGTGTGGATGGTAGTGATGAGCCGAAATATTGCATATGCGTATTTGCAATTACAATGTCAAATCATAATGCGTAATTTTCGGCAAACTCGTAATTAATTTTGCATTCATTCGAGATTTGAAATCGTAATTTTGCATCAACTCCTCATAATGTACAATATTGCATAACTACAATAACTTTTTTGTGTTAATTTCTTGTAACTTATGTGTAATTTTTGTAATTACGAATTACCTATTATGTAATAATAAAAAATGATGTAAAATTATGCGTTACATACACACTCGTTGGTATTCAAAATTTAGCATAATTTACAAGTAATTTTAGCTATTATGAATTTGCGGTTATAATCATAATTATACAAAATTACATGGAAGCAAAATGTGAGTATTAGGATCACCACTAGTGGATGGCAGAAGCAGTTTGTCCCAAAAACATATTGGTTAATTGGCATCCACAAAAATAATTGACCTTAGACTATGATAGACAAATTACCATGGTAGGGAGTAGATTGTGAGAGCAGCCAGTCACTACAGTGTATACTGTGCGAAGATATCAGTGCCACATTTATACTAAATAAATAAAATTGGAGCATATGAGAACAACTTTTGTCCAATTTTCAATGTTACAATCTCTAAACCATCCACAATTTATAAGCTGAAACTCCATCCTAATGCTCTGGTTTTATTTAAAACAAAAACTTCCTTATAATTTTTCTTATAACTTTATTCTAATGTAGAGAGCTAGTGGCCATAATTACAGGAGTAGCTTCCTCCTCCACCTCCCATTAAATGGAACCTAAACTGAGAGGAACATGGAGATTGTCAAAATTTTTTAACTTTTTCCTAACAGTGTGGCAATTTATTCATCCCTTTATCAAAAAGAAATAAAATCAGATGCTTGAGTTTGATTACTGGAGAATGTGGAAAATAAATAAGAATACTAGATATATTAAAAAAGGCATGATTTGAAGCAATATATTTCAAAATCGACACTATCTAAATATTATTTAATTACCATCAAGTTGGCACTATTCCATAGTTCTGTATCAAATTGTAATACAAATTCAGAAGAAGACAAACTGAACCTGAGAGTAGGAAATATATAAGAACATATCTAAGCCCTAGAGTTGTTGCTATCAATTACCAGATTTTAAATTGCTGGTTCGCTGGTTCTGGACTTCAGGACTCTTTTCTCTTGAGTTTTCTCCTAGGACAGTGATCTGCAAACTTGGCTCTCCAGCTGTTAGGGCACTACAAGTCCCATAATACATTGTAGGAGTCTGACAGCCACAGTTGTGATTCACAAAGGCAAATGCATTGTGGGACTTGTAGTTCCTTAACAGCTGGAGAGCCAAGTTTGCAGATCACTGTCTTAGAAGATACATTTTCATCTTCTATTTAAAATAACTTTTTATCATTTCACAATCGAAAAAAATACCAAAAATTAGTTGAAATAGGACCGTCAAAATTATTTTGAGCATTTTCTTGCTTGCTGGTGGTTTTAAAAAAAACTTTTATTGACAAGTATATATGGCCCGAACGGTTCAACCGCGAACTTATTTGTGCCAACTTCGGTGAACCGCACACTTTATGTGAGTTCGACCCGCCCCCTATATTACATCATTAGGGTCAACTTTGACCCTCTACATTACAGTCAGCAGGCACAGGGTAACCAATCAGGCTACACTTCCTCCTGGAGCCCCCCCCCCCTTATAAAACGCAGGCAGCATCAGCCATTTCACTCACTCGTGTGGCTGCAGTAATTAGAGAAGGGAGAGAACCTTGCTGCTGCTGACATAGGGAAAGCTTAGTTGTTAACTTGTTCCTTCTTGCTGATCTTATTGCTAAAAAGCATTCCTCATCCTCAACAGCTCTTTTGAGAGCTAATGTTGGTCTTGTGATCCATTTTTTGTGTGTGTGTGTCCCACTGACACTTGTGTTGCATATACAGCCTTAGTAATTCCTACTGTGCCACTGCCAGGCCCAGCACATTCAGTGACTACCTGTATGTGTGACAGGCAGCTGCACATTTGTAATACCAATCACTGCATACCCACCTGTTGTTCAGTGCACCTACCTATGTGACCACACCAAGTGTCACTGCACCAGTTCACGGTACCTGTGTGTGTGTGTGTGTGTGTGTGTGTGTGTGTGTGTGTGTGTGTGTGTGACAGGTGCACATTTGTAATACCAATCACTGCATACCCACCTGTTGTTCAGTGCACCTACCTACCTACATGACCGCATGCAGTGTCACTGCACCTGTTCACGGTACCTGTGTGTCTGTGTGTGTGTGACAGGTGCACATTTGTAATACCAATCACTCTATACCCTCCTGTTGTTCAGTGCACCTACCTACGTGACCGCACGCAGTGTCACTGCACCTGTTCACGGTACCTGTGTGTGTGACAGGTGCACATTTGTAATACCAATCACTGCATACCCACCTGTTCAGTGCACCTATTGAGATACAAAAGTGACATGGATGTCTGATTGATTGATTGATTGATTGATTGATTGATTGATAAGTTTGGTGTCCACGATATATATGTTAGCCTCTTTTATAAGGCAGTTATAATTCAAAATAACACATTTGTTCATTCTCATCAAAAACTGGCTATGAGATATTTGTAAACGTAACACTCTCATGGAAGATTGACCATGAGAGTGTTGCTATGTTCTCATGGAAGACTGACCATGAAATGCTGCTAGTCACAACACTAGTGATTATTTTAGTAAACATGTTTTTTTCATTCTCATGGGCAACTGACCCTGAGAATGTTGCTATCTCCAACACTAGTCAAAATATGAGATGTTGTCCACAAGTTCTCACATAAGCAACAATATTCAGACGTGTTCTATGACGCTTCTAAAGCACATTGTGATCAAGCAGTCATGTGCCTTATCTGCACAGGCACAATGATACAAGTACATGGTGATCACGCACCCTTATCTGCACAGGTTCATGAATGAAACATGTTATGCGCCTGCGCAGACATTGAATTCTGTCTATATAAAGGAGGGAAAATGCTTTCAAGTTGGGGGGTTTCGAAGGACAAGCAGACATGCCGTCTGTTGGTGTAGCCAAGTATTTCCCCTTCGAGGTCGCTGAGGTCCCCCGATCTTCTCTGGGTGATGCTGCAATACTTCGTAAGAAATAATATTGATGTTCACTAATTACTCAAATACAATGTAACTATGATTCTTCAAGCCTAGATAATTATTATAACAGGATTGTAGCTCAATAAATATTAATATTGAACCTTTCCTCATGTTTTGCTGCAATTCATTTTACCCACTACGGTGGTGAGCGAAGTTAGAGGGTTTAAAAACCCTTCCCGTGAGGCAAAACACCTATCTACCTACGTGACCGCATGCAGTGCCACTGCACCTGTTCACGGTACCTGTGTGTGTGTGTGACAGGTGAACATTTGTAATACCAATCACTGCATACCCACCTGTTGTTCAGTGCACCTACCTACCTACCTATGTGAGCGCACGCATTGTTATATACCACCAGTCACTGCACCTGTTCATGGTACCTGTGTGTGTGACAGCTGCAAATTTGTAATACCAGTCATTGCATAATTGTTCACAGTATCTGTGTGACTGCACGCTGTGTAATATACCAGCCCGTGCATACCTATTAACTGCACCTGTGTGACACCTGCACATTGTATTGTGATACCAGTCACTGCATACCTTTCACTGCATCTGTGACTGCACATTGTATTATACCTGGCAGTCAGTGCATACCTTTTACTTGAATGGATTGCAGACTTGCCCTCCATAACAGATTGTCGTTAAAGGATTTAAAGTTGATTCATCTCATATACAGCAGGGCCATAAAAGTCCTCCTGTATTGTTATTTTTCATCACTACCTCCCAGAGTCGGAACTTGCATGCCATGCCTGCTGCCTTCCTTGGATGTGTCGTGGTAGCCGTTCCTGCTCCTTTGCCCACAGCTTGCCTGCTGCCTTCCTTGGATGTGTGGTGGTGGTAGCCGTTTCTCTGGTTCCCACTCCAGACTGGAATTGAACTCTGATTCCCCGGCCATTACCCGTAGTCACCATGGTACTGAGAAAGTAGTATGGAAACTTGTTTATCAGTCACACAGTTGAATGAATTGCAGACTTGCCCTCCATAACAGATTCTCGTTAAAGGATTTAACGTTGATTCATCTCATATACAGCAGGGCCTCGAAAGTCCTCCTGTATTGTTATATTTTGTCATTACCTCCCTGAGTCGGGACTTGCATGTCATGCCTGCTGCCTTCCTTGGAAGTGTGGTGGTAGCCGTTCCTGCTCCTTTGCCCACAGCGTGCCTGCTGCCTTCCTTGGATGTGTGGTGGTAGCCGTTTCTCAGTCTCCCACTCCGGAACGGAATCGAACCCTGATTCCCCGGCCATTACCCGTGGTCACCATGGTACTGAGAAAGTAATATGGAAACTTGTTTATCAGTCACACAGTTGAATGAATGACAGACTTGCCCTCTATAACAGATTCTCATTAAAGGCAAGTGGTGTCATCTCTGGCACACAGCGCTGGGTCAAAGGTCCATCTGACCACAGATGCCTGGTCTGCAAAGCACGGCCATGGCAGGTACATTACTTATACAGCACAATGGGTCCTTCCTTGTATGTGTGGTGGTAGCCGTTTCCCAGGCTCCCACTCCGGACCGGAATCGAACCCTGATTCCCCAGCCATTACCCGTGGTCACCATGGTACTGAGAAAGTAATATCGAAAGTTTATCAGTCACACAGTTGAATGAATGGCAGACTTGCCCTCCATAACAGATTCTCGTTAAAGGTACTGAACAGCAAGCAGAACAAGTATTTTAAAAAATTAGAGGAAGTTTTAACAATGGTAGAGAAAGATCCATCGAAAGTTGATAAGGCAGTCAGACATTACCTGACATCACTGAGTGAGGAAGAGCAATCTTGCCATGGTGCGCAGTAGTCCAGCACGGCCGTCACTACACAAACAGCTGTTTGCGGTGCGTTACACAGTGAGTTTGGTCTGTCAGTGTGAAGCAGTACACTAATTACACTACCTGATTGATGTATACACATGCAAGATGTTTTTTGAAAATGATTTTATTTGCAGAGAAAAGGCATGTTACATACACTTAGTAGGTTATCCAGTACAGTAGTAATAATGATAAAATTATACTGTTTACACACATGCAAGATGTTTTAAAGTACTTTAGGTCCCCAATTTAGCATGCAATGTGATTTCTGCCCTTAGAATGCTGCTGTGCGTCAAATCCAGATTTTTCTCCAGGACTTTTTGCATGTTTCCCACTCTGCTATGCAAAAACTCAGATGTTAGACCCCTTGAAACATCTTTTCCATCACTTTTGTGCCCAGCATAAATGTTTCTAGTTTTCAAAATTCACATCCCCATTGAAATCTATTGCGGTTCAAAAGCTCGCACGAACCCAAACTATTTTCGCATGTTCGTATTCGAGGTTTGTGAACCGAAAATCGGAGGTTCGAGCCATCTCTATTGACAAGTATGAAAATATTACCTCAGAGAAAACTGAGGAGAAACAGTTAATTGCATAAGGGCCTATTTTCCCAACTTGTCAATAAAATGCCTTTTAGACCTCTTGCACTCTACATGCGATTTCGATTTTTTATTTTGATTAAAAAAGTACTGCGTGCAGCTATGTTTTTAAATCGGAATAAAAAATTGGATCGTATAAAAAAAAAAAACAAATCGGAATCGCATGTAGTGTGCAAGAGGCCTTCTATAAAATACTCAAAATAATTTTGATAGTATGTTTTTGTCTACTTTGTGGTACTTTGTCAATTGTAAGGTGTTGAAAATGATTTCAAAGAGAAGATGAAAAATAATCTTGTAGGAGAAAACTGAGGAGAAAATGTTAATTGCATATGGGCCATTGTGACTTAAAGGGAACCTGAAGCTAGTAAAATTATTTAAAATAAACACATGACATAACTGCAAATGGATATTACATACTAACCTCACCGTCAGTTCCTCTCAGAAGCTCACCATTTTTTTTTTACAGTGATCTCTTCCAGTTCTGACAATATTTTGTCAGAACTGAAATATACCAGTTGCTGTCAGTTATATATTAGCAGCTGTCAGTTACAACTGAATGTGCAAGATAATGTCCATGTTTCCCTATGGCTGAAGTGGGAGATATTACAGTTTAACTGTGTGCTGACCAGGAAGCTATTATGGGGTAATGGCCATTTTCAAAATGGAGGACGGAGAATTCTATTGATCGCAGTGGACAAATGGGATGCAGGAGAGGATAAAGAGATTGAGGAGTAGACACAGGAGGAAAGTATGACCTGTGTATGGTTATTTTGACTTTTTATTTTCAGTTCAGGTTCTCTTTAAAGTGCACATTGGTGTCCATTGTCATTATATTCACAGATGAGGGGGGAAAAAGTTCCTCATGTTCAGTTACTAATTGCTAACAGAAACATAGGTGCTGAAGGGGAGAAGGAAAAGGAATGCCATTTGTGTGTCTGTTATACTGATTTTAGTGTTGTTGAGTTCCACACCTGCATGCGTACTGACACCATCAGTATGCCCACCATTTTAGGTATCCTTTCATTCTAATGGAAAGCCTATCTCAACATTACTGACACAAAGGTGCCTCGTTAATTCCCACAGATGTTAGATGGAGTGAAGCCTTGCACATAATAGCTTGCATCACAGTGTAGGAGGAAAAGGAATGAGTGGAAATTTCACTGTTCACTGGGGGATTTTACTCACCGTTCTTTAACATTTCTCAGCAACGAGATGCTGAGTCTGCAAATGAAGTTACTTAAAATATACGTCTAATCCTTCTTTACTGCTCCATTTCCTCCTCCCCGGATTTTTACCTGCTGGCTGTCAGTGGGCATTAATATGTCCATGGATCGCACTGATCTCTCATTAGAATCTTGTTTAAAGAAACGTCAGATGGTCATGCATGGCTGCCTACACGTCAATAGAGAGCAGAATTATTGGAGGTTTTGCTGCTTTTACACTTAATGGAAAATATTGGCAGATGTTAGCTAGTGGTACACTGTATTTACATTGAAACAAAACCCCATTTTCTTGCTTTGACTGGTAAATTAAAGGTATACTTGAGTGATGAATTCTAATGTCAAGTTTAAGAACCTCACAGGATATAGCAAGACTGCCTTGGGCTTCTTTTGCATATGCCAACACACAGCACTGTCTTTAGATGATGCTTATCTCAACACAGTGCTTTCAGTTTTCGTCAATCCTAACCTTAATTAGAACCCTCTTAGCAAAGTGCAATCACAAAACCTAAGCCAAGATAACTGGCATCTAATGAACAGTACCAAGAGGTTCTGCTTCATATGTTCCTTACACAAGAATAGTTGCAGTCATTTATTTCACCACACTACATCTACTTATTAGCAGTAATTTGGTGTGCTAATAATAGAGCAATAAAAGGAAACAAGGCCTAATAACTTTGCATGGATATTTAGCAAAAACTCAACTAGGATGGAAGGTCTCATATTCAGCAACCATGTAATAGATATAGTAGATACAAAAAGGAAGGAAGAAATTGTAGCAGGAAAAAAGGGCGCATGTGGCAAGTGGACTAAATGAGCACCAATACAAAATAGCGGTCTTTGGGCACCAGAGTGAAAATTTGGGTAGCGCATATTTCTGTAGCGAATATTTACATTTTTTCTGTGGGGCGCGATCATCTACTGGGTGGAGGGGGGTTTGCAGTGTTAGTTAGGTAGTGTGTGCTATAGTTTTATGGTTTAGGTAGGTAGTTTGTGCGGGTGGGGGGTTAGTTTTATACACTAGGTAGGTAGGTTGTGTGTGTGGGGAGTTACTTTTAGGCACTAGTAGGGATGAGCGTAATGATCTAATTACGAATTTTCGAAATTTCGCGAAATTACTACAATTACGATTTTAGCAGTAATCGAAATTTCGTAATTTTCGCAAATTACGCAAATTTTCGTAATTACGATTACGAAATTTAGTATTTTAAAGTTTGCAAAGGTTTCTATCCCTCTAGATGCCTTCGTAATCGAAATTTCACTCCCGTAATGACGAATTTCGTGTCTCCAACCGAAATTTTACTGTTTCAGGTTTGTAAGGGTTTCTATCCCTCTAGATGCCTAAAATGAATAGCACAGCCAGCCAGCCAGCCAGCCAGCCAGCCAGCCACTCCTCCTCCTCCCTCTCTCTCTCTCTCTCTCTCTCTCTCTCTCTCTCTCTCTCTCTCTCTCTCTCTCTCTCTCTCTCTCTCCAGAGATCTGTAGTACTTCAAAACCATACTCACATTCATGACATGTCCAGGGATCAAACCCAGGCCAACCACATGGAAGACAGCTATGCTCACCACCATACCACCAAACACACACTAAATAGACTGCTAACCTAAATCTTACTTGTAGACAGTCATATGAGACACATGCTGGGTGCAGGGCTTTGTGATTGGACCATGCGATAGAGTGAGGTGCAAAAATGAAATCATGCCTAGCAGAGGATGGTTTCACAGTGCTAAATGCTAGGCTGGCTGTGGTGCAATTGGTTAGTGTGTCTGGCTGGTAACAGCAAGGTTACAGGTTCAATTCCATCCAGGCATGTCTTTTCCTTTTGCGTTCAACAGTTGTCCAAACAGAGCCAACAGAGCCCCAGATAGCCATGTAGAGTTAGGTCACAGCTAGCCTGGCTGTGGTGCAATTGGTTAGTGCGTCTGGCTAGTAACAGCAAGGTTACAGGTTCGATTCCATCCAGGCATGTCTTTTCCTTTTGCGTTCAACAGTTGTCCAAACAGAGCCAACAGAGCCCCAGATAGCCATGTAGAGTTAGGTCACAGCTAGCCTGGCTGTGGTGCAATTGGTTAGTGCGTCTGGCTGGTAACAGCAAGGTTACAGGTTCGATTCCATCCAGGCATGTCTTTTCCTTTTGCGTTCAACAGTTGTCCAAACAGAGCCAACAGAGCCCCAGATAGCCATGTAGAGTTAGGTCACAGCTAGCCTGGCTGTGGTGCAATTGGTTAGTGTGTCTGGCTGGTAACAGCAAGGTTTGATTCCATCCAGGCATGTCTTTTCCTTTTGCGTGCGCGCGCTGCGCCATTGAACCCCATGGGGTATTTTGCGTGCGTAAAACTTTACGCATGCAAAACTTTGTGCTCGGTGTTTGGACAACTGTTGAACTCAAAAGGAAAAGACATGCCTGGATGGAATCGAACCTGTAACCTTGCTGTTACCAGCCAGACACACTAACCAATTGCACCACAGCCAGGCTAGCTGTGACCTAACTCTACATGGCTATCTGGGGCTCTGTTGGCTCTGTTTGGACAACTGTTGAACGCAAAAGGAAAAGACATGCCTGGATGGAATCGAACCTGTAACCTTGCTGTTACCAGCCAGACGCACTAACCAATTGCACCACAGCCAGCCTAGCATTTAGCATTTTGTGAAACCATCCTCTGCTAGGCATGATTTCATTTTTGCACCTCACTCTATCGCATGGTCCAATCACAAAGCCCTGCACCCAGCATGTGTCTCATATGACTGTCTACAGGTAAGATTTAGGTTAACAGTCTATTTAGTGTGTGTTTGGTGGTATGGTGGTGAGCATAGCTGTCTTCCATGTGGTTGGCCTGGGTTTGATCCCTGGACATGTCATGAATGTGAGTATGGTTTTGAAGTACTACAGATCTCTGGAGAGAGAGAGAGAGAGAGAGAGAGAGAGAGAGAGAGAGAGAGAGAGAGAGAGAGAGAGAGAGGGAGGAGGAGGAGGAGGAGGAGGAGGAGGAGGAGGAGGAGGAGGAGGAGGAGGAGGAGGAGGAGGAGGAGGAGGAGCTGGCTGTGCTATTCATTTTAGGCATCTAGAGGGATAGAAAGACACGAAATTCGTCATTACGGGAGTGAAATTTCGATTACGAAATTGTAAATTACGGTTTGAAAATTAATTACGAAATTACGAATTTGGGTCGTAATGTTAAATTTCGCATTCGTAATAAAAGCAGTTCGAAATTTCGAAAATTTCGGCTCATCTCTAGGCACTAGGTAGGAAGTTTGTGGGGGTGGGGGTTAGTTTTAGGGAATAGGGTTTAGGTACGTAGTTTGTGCAGGTGGGGGGTAAGGTTTAGGCACTAGGTAGGAAGTTTGTGAGAGGGGGTGGGGGTTAGTTTTAGGGAATAGGGATTAGGTAGGTAGTTTATGCAGGTGGGGGGTGTAAAGGTAGGGTGTTATAACTCAGACGTCTGATTATTTGGTGATCTGCAGCATCACCAATAATACAGACACTATACCAGATTATTAGGTGATCTGCAGAATCACCAATAATGCCAGTATAGCTAACACAGACTATGTGAGTAGTGTTTGGTGCAACCGTAACTTTAATAGTTTTGCGAGACCTTACCAGAGGAGCTGGTAAGGTACTATCAGTACGCTGACTGTATAGATTTGATCAAACCTTCCCAGAGGAGCTGGAGAAGGTACTAACAGAGAGTACAGAAAATAGTAATGCTGGTCTATACCAGGGGAGCTGGTAAGAGACCAATAACAAATCAGACAAATAATCACACAGACCTTTTCCAGAGGGGCTGGAAAGGTCTGACTAGAAGGATACAGAAATAGGCTGACTAGTCCTTACCAGAGGGGCTGGCAAGGAACTAGTAAAACAGGAACTGAAGAGTAGCTAGGCTAGACCTTCCCAGAGGAGCTGGAAAGGTATAACAGGTGACTTGGATAGATTTGGCTAAACATTCCCAGAGGAGCTGGGAAGGTACTATCAGTCACTAGGCAACACCTCACCAGTGGAGCTGGTGGGTATAGAGCACCTCACCAGTGGCTAGGGCCCACTGGTGAGTAGAGTGGTCAGACAGGCAAGGTTCAGAAACAGAGAGGTAAGTATCAGTACAGAATCGTGAGGCAGAAGAATAATCAGTAAACAGGCAGAGGTTCAGTAACTATAGGCAGATAGGCAGAAGTACAGAATCAGAAAGCAAATGCGAAGTCAGAGTTTAGCCAGAGTCATACACAGGTAATCAATACAATAATATACAATAATCCTAGTCTTGTGTGAAATCTCTGGTTTCCTCCCAGATCAAAGCACACCGGATACTAGTCTAAGGTCTGAGCGCTAACATATAGTATTCACGACAGCAGACAGGGAACAACTGAAGCCCGGAAGCTTAAGAAGCAGAGGAGACCTCATAGGCACGCCTCCTGCAATCAGCCAATCCGGGGCGCCGTGAGTCTCCTCTGACATCAGCCGACCAGCAGGTCAGCTGACGAGCCTCCTCCCAGCATAAAGGTCCCGTCTGTGCGCGCCCGCGTGAGACAGCGACCTTATGGGAAAACGACAGTCCCGTCCTTGGCGTCCTAGACGCCGGAGGGACGGGCAGGGGCACGGAGGCAGCTGCGGCGGCGGTGCTGCTCGCCGCAGCTGCCCCTTTGTTTGTTACAGGGGGTTAGTTTTAGGCATTAGGTAGGAAGTTTGTACGGGTGGGGTGGTTAGTTTTAGCCACTAGGTAGGTAGTTTGTGTGGGTGGACCAAAATCTCAAGAGAATGTTTCCAAAACTGAAATCATGCCACAAAGAACTGAGGTTGTGATCCTTGTAAATTGTGCAATAAAGTTTGTACAGTATGAAAGCATAACGCTTTACTTAGCAAATCTCAGTAACAAAAGCTTAACAGAGCCTAGGATCAAAGACCATGACAAACATACCTGTAAATAAGTTAGGAACATCTTCAAACTAATGATGCAGAGAATTCCTTCTGTTACATGTTGGAATAAATTCAGCCTAACAGCATTTCTGGCATTCACCATGGGTGTTTAAATTTATTGGAATATACTCCACAGAATCACAGTGGGTCCACAAGTCCAAGATAATAGCAATGCTGTTAGAATTACATACATATGATATTCACAATATACTACTTATATTACAAGGATTAACCTTCTGTGAAATACTAAGGATGATTCTGTGAGATTGGAGAGAACTGGCAAACAAAAGTGATTCAGCATATCTGGACCGGATTTTAGGTGTCCTGCTCCACAAAATACAATACAAGCTGTCTAGCACTAGCGTATATGGATAATGCATTGTGCAGCAACTTGAACACTAGTTGGCCACTACCTACCTTCTCCATTGGCATTAGAGGCTGCATTGCTACTAGAGATGGCAGGGTTGCTGCACTGTTGCTAGTTAGATCACTGTCTGGATGGGTTTTGGATAGTGATGGAGCAACTATCATGCTAATGGGTGTAGGAAGTTCCCTTTCACTGATTGTATTTAGAGTTGAGCCGAAATTTTCGAAATTTCGCGTTACTATAATTACGCATGCGAAATTTGCTATTACGATGCGAAATTATGGTAGCGTAATTGCCATTAAAATCTAATTGAAAATACCGTAAGCGTAATTTTCAACGCGTAATTTCGCGTTTCGTTCATACCGTAATTTTGCGTTAAACCATAACGTAATTTCGCATTTCTTCGTAATTTCGTGAATTTCGTAATCACTTGTTAGCAGGGTTGCTCGCGAATTTTCGCCAAAGGGTTCGCTTAATTTTCGTGAAATTTAGCTTATTTTTCGCATTTTCGTCTGCATGGCGAATTTTTATGCGAATTATCACTACATGGCGAATGTTATATGCGAAATAGCACATGTAGACAGTACAACTTGTCTCGAAAAACAACTCAGCATTCCGTAACGCGAAAACTACGCGAAAATTAACGCTTACACAAATATGAACTATCGCGAAATTACGTTATGTAACTACGCTTACAAATGTAATTTCGCGATACCCACTGTAATGCGAAAATGACGCGAAAATTACGCTTACGCGGAATTTTGCGAAATCCTTCTTCATTACGATTATGTACTTACGGCCATAATCGTAATTACACTAATTACGCGAAATTTCGCGAAATCGTAATTAAGTCATTACGCTCATCTCTAATTATATTACTTTTTTTTAACCAAAACGAGTTCATTTGAAAAAGCAGTAGAAAAGTGTACACAGGCACTACATTGAGCAAAACAGCATGAAAAGGATAACATGTCAGGGGTTACAAAACAACTGTACAGTGCAATAAATAGCTAAGTAAACATATTAATCTTTGTAAGTAAATATGAGAGACATTAAACATTAGTGTCAGAGATCCTTCATATAATATCTTACAGGAGTAAATATTGGTGGGGTATTTAACACAAATATAGAGTGTGCCTCCATTATTAATTACGTGGTCTGGTATTCAACAATTAAGAATATTAAGAAGGGGGCACAGAAGTATAAAGAGACCAGTGCAGAACGCACCAAAGAACAGTGCGCTCAGCAACCGGCACATTATCGATTAATCCATTTATCCCACACTAAATGGAATTGTTGTAACCGTTCCCTGTGAATGTAGACAAGTTTCTTAAAGGCGATACCATTGTCAAGGCGTTTGATCCAGCAAGCAAGTTGGGGTGAGTTTGGCGATAGCCAGTGCAGGGCAATTTCCTGTCTGGCAGTAAATAACGTCTCTCTAATAAAGGTTTTGGTGGCAGCTCTTAAATCCTCATCTCGTATTACTCCAAGTACACATAGTACTGGGTCAGAGGTTACAGGACAACCCATTTTGTCATGGATGAAACTGATGACTTGCTTCCAAAAGGAATCAACCTGTGGACAGCTCCAAATAAGGTGAAGGAAGGAGGGGGAGGGTATAGCACATTTAGGGTATACATCTTGAGCGTTAGGATTGTATTTGGCAACTTGTTTAGGTAGTAAGTAAGTTTGATGAAGAATGTAAAGTTGAGTGGCACGATCCTTCACACATAAAGAAACCCTTTTAACCGCCTCCAGTGCATCATCCCAGTCCTCTTCACTCAAAGAGAGGCCAGCAGTTTCCCATCTATTCTTAGAGTCAAGCGTTCTGTCAAGTGCATTACTCTCTACCAGCTCCTTGTAAATGTCCCCTATCAGATGTTTTTGGGGGCCTCGCTCAATTAATTGTAAGATTGGGTGTGGCTGAATATCAACCTTGTTGCCTTTAAACTGAGCACGGAATGCATGCACAAGTTGTACATAACGAAAATGATGAGGGGTAAATGCAGGAAACTTATCTACTAGCGAGGGGAAGGAGATAATGCTTTGTTTTGAAACAATTTGACCCAGGAATACAACCCCATTCTTTTGCCAGAAGGTCTGGTCTGGAATGGAAATGAACTCCGAAAGGTTTGGATTATCCCAAATGGGGGTATGAAAACTGTATAAGCCACCTATTCTCTTCCACACTCTCATGGCTTGAGTCAGTATAGTATTGCGGTGAGACTGTAGGGAAATGACTTCCCTAAGGAGGTCCAATGCCACATTGTCTAATGAAGGGTTAACAGTGTAACCTAGCGCTTCAGGATTGTACAAATTAGAAGTGCAAAACCAAGAGGCAACATGTTGCAATTGGGCTGCAAAATAATAATGCTGCATAGAGGGCAAAGCAAGGCCGCCCATACCATTTGGATTAATTAACAAGGAATCCTTAACCCGGGCTCTTTTACAGTTCCAAATAAAGGAGAGAAGGTGAGTTTTGAGTTTTTTTGAAAAAAGCAACAGGAACATACACTGGTGATTGATGTAGAACATACAGAATTTTTGGAAGGAGTATCATCTTTACTAAATTTATTCTGCCACAACTGTTAAGTATAGCTTGGACCAGGCTTTGCACTTCGATTGCACATGATTAAGAAGGGGAAAAACCTCCGCCTGCAAGTACATTTTAGGGTCCACGTGTATCCACACTCCTAAGTACTTAAAGGACGTAACAACCTGCAAGAGATTTGAGGACCGAGGTGACCCATCTGGAGGGGAATCAATATATAGCAGAACCGACTTAGATTTATTCAATTTGAGACCTGAGTAATAACCAGATTCCTCTATCGTGCTTAATGCTGTCACCAGGGAGACATCAGGATCCTCCAGGTACAAAACAGTGTCATCGGCGTAGAGGCCAATTTTCTCTTCAGTGTGCATAGTACGTGGCCACGAATTAAGGGGTGTGCCCTAATGTGACATGCCAAGGGCTCAACTGCTAAGGCATATAGAAGCGGAGAGAGCGGGCACCCCTGCCTAGTTCCACGACCCAAAGTAAACGGACTGGATATCCACCCATTAGTGCCCACCCGAGCTCTAGGCATATTGTATAAAATTTGGACCCACCTACAGAAACTGTCCCCGAATCCAAACCTGGCAAGGACTGCCTGAGGATAGGGCCACTCCACTGTATCAAAGGCCTTTGCCATGTTGAGGGAGGCCACTATTCTATTACCTCTATTTAAATGGAATGCCTGTAGATTAGTCATTAAACGACGTATATTCATTGCTGTATTTTTCCCGGGCATAAATCCAGTTTGATCTGGATGTACTAATGATAAGATTACTGAATTAAGACGAATGGCGAGTATTTTGGCAAGAATTTTGATGTCAGCTGTTAATAGGGAGATTGGGCGATACGATTCACAGTGCAGGGGGTCCTTGCCAGGTTTAGGTATTACTATAATCAAGGCCTCTTTCATGGAATCGGGGAGAGATCCAGAATCAAAAGCAGCTTCAAATACTTGTAATAGCAAGGGAATTATGTTGTCGGAATATTTTTTATATACTTCTATTGGGAGACCATCCAACCCTGGGGCCTTTTTGTTAGGGAAGCTAGCAATAGCCATAGATATCTCTTCTTGTGTTATGGGTGCCTCCATAGATTCCATTTGCTCAGGTTTGACTAGAGTAAAGGGATGAATAAAATTCCCGGAAAATGTCATTAATGGCAGCACATCCTGTAACTATTTCACCAATAGAGTTGCTAATGTGTGTGATAACTGGAGGGGAGGCGTATACTTTAGAAATTTTGGCTAGAAGGGTACCCGCTCTCTCCCCCTGTTCATAAAAAGCCTGTTTATTAAAGAAGAGCCTGCTTTTGGTTAGTTCCTCCAAGGTAGAGGTGTGCTGCCTCTCTAATCCTTGCCAAGTGGCCTTAGTTGTAGGGGAGGGGCATTCTACATATTGCCTCTTGGCTTGCTCCAATTTGAGCATGAGCTCATTTTCTTTTCCTTTAATATCTCCCTTACATTTAGCTATAGCTACCATCAATTCCCCACACAGATAAGCCATAAAAGTCTCCCAGACCAGTGGTATATTATCCTCATCCCTGTGATTCATAAGAAAATTATCTATGTGCGTAGGTATCTGGTCAGGCTTTGTCATCAAGTCCAGCCAAAAGGGATTCAGCTTCCAAAACTGGAAAGGGGGTTTTAGACCCCAATCCAAAGTCAGAAGAATAGGAGTATGGTCAGAGACCAGATGTGGCAGCACACCTACAGCATGTACATATTTCAGGGACTCGGGAGTGACAAAAAAGTGGTCAAGGCGTGAAAAGGTACTAAAGGTACTAAAGGTTGAGGAATAACACGTATATAATTGACCCGCCGGGTGAAAGTGACGCCAAACGTCGGTGAGGTGGATCTCTGTCATTAAATTAGCAAATGATGTATTTTTATCAACTCCCGGGGGGACACGGTCAAGGCTAGGGTTTAGCACCGAGTTAAAATCACCCATCCATATTGCCTGGGAGCAAGGAAACTGAGTTACATATTTCAAACCTTCCTTAAGAATAATGGCACAGTATGGTGGGGGAATGTAGAAATTAAGGAGTAGTGTTTCTATACCATTAATTCTACAGTGAAGGAAAATATTTCTACCAAATTGGTCTATTTTAACATTCAGGGCCTGGAAACGTAGGGTTTTCCTAATTAAAAGGGAAACTCCACGTGAATATTGTGAAAAGGTGGAGTGGAAGGACCAGCCAACCCATCCTCGTCTGAGAGCCAATATCTTGCCTCCACAAATATGCGTTTCCTGAAGTGCCACCACATCTGGTCTATGCCTATTCAAGTAGTTTAGGATCATATGCCTTTTCATAGAGTCATTCATGCCTCTCACATTCCACGTAACTATATTTAATTTACGTGTAGCCATTTATGGATAATGCATTTTGATATAGGAAAAGTATTATAGTTAAAACCCATAGAGCACTGAAAACAGAAAATAAGCTGTTGATAATGTAAGTTTTGTAACTTAATGCCTGTGTATACACATTCAATAGGTAAAAGATAGTCGGGTACTTATGTAAAACCCTTGTACAAAATTAAAACCCAGTAACCCATACCCACCCTAGTCTACCTAAAACACAGTAGACCCAAAACTAGTTAAACCAACAGCAGCAGATCGTAATCACGACTGAGGCTGCTGGGGGATAACCCAACAGAAGTCCCAACAGGACCTAATACAGCATATCCAGGAATAAACACTTCAGAAATTAGATAGTTAGAATACTTATGACACAGAGCAGGGATTGGCCGGGAAAAGGGAGATGACTATGTAGTCAGCTCCGATTTCAGGGCCCGTCCCGCCCTAACATTGGTAAGGGAATACACCTGCAATCCACCATTTGCACAGGATTGCATAGGTACACATATGACACTATAGGAAAAGGACCAGATAGGGGAGGAAAGGCAGAGAGGGATGCGGGAAGGAGAAGGAGGGAGTAGGGAAGGAGATGGAGAGAAGCGTGGGAGAGGGAATAGTGGAAAGGGGTACGGAGATGGTACGTAGGGGAAAGGAAACCGAAAAAATTACCCTAGATTGCAAGAACATCGACAGTATAGGAACCCCTCCCCCTTCCCCCCGCTCTTAAGGCACATTAAATTCCCCCAACACTGGCGGATATACATAGCAGGCAGCATAGTAATATGTTAACATTAGGAGCATATTGCCCAAGCACCAGATAGCAATATTTTCAAGGGCATTGAAATGCAGAGCGAACTGATTATATTACTAGTATGGAAACTGCCTGTGTGCCATGCCATATCCCTAAAAGTAAAATAAGATCATTCTGGAAAGTAATCAAAAATATAAGGATTTTTCTTATACAGTGTACAGCAAGGTGACCTTATTACATTGCTTTCTATGTACTTTTTATAATGTGAGCATCACTTGTTGATGGTAGGAATTATGCATAGCAGTGGTGCTCAGCAGAGCTCGAATATTCGAGTAGCTCGAATATTCGAGCTCTTTTTCAGCTATCCGAGCTCGGTATTCGAGCTCCGAATAGCTGTAGCTATTCGAATGGGCTATCCGAGTACACTCGAATAGCCCATTCACTATTCGAGCTATTCGAGCAAACGGCGCTATTCGAGCTCGGTACCGAGCTCGAATAGCGTCATAGCCCAGATTGATGTCCTTAGAGCCAATCAGAGGGCTCCCAGGCCCTCTGACGGCAGCCAATCACAGAGGGGGACCCTGGCCAGCCCCTACCCTATAAATAGCGGCCGCCATGTTCCGTTTCTCCATGCTTGCCTGAGACTTGTACAGAGAGAGAGTTGCTCCTTTGTGCTTTGGCTTAGCAAGTGCTCTATTGTGATCATTTACCTAGCGTTTTTGCTCACCTACACCTGCCATATACACCTATATTGTTGTTAGTTAGATAGACATTGTATTTTAGTTAGTAGCTTGTGTGTTACATTAGAGACAGGCAGCTGCTGCAAGCTTACAGGTTTAGGCCTCAGGGGGGCCTTGCCTCTGTGGGCAGCTGTCCTCTGTTTATTTCTCTCATCTATACCAGTATTTCTGCTGTCCTTTACTAATAGTATTGTAGTTATACTGTACTAGGAGTAGGACACTCACTGACTGTCACTGTTTATAGGCTACTAGCTAGCTCCTGCGTGTGTGCACTCACTCACTGTCTGTGTGTACACACACTCTATTTCCTTCTGATTACTGATAGATTATTGTTAGTTAGTTGTACTTACTTACTCTTACTGTACCCGTAGGGACACTCACTGTCACTGTTCATATAGGCTACTAGCTCCTGCGTGTGCGCACTGCACTCACTGTCTGAGTGTACACACACAACACACACTCTATTTCCTTCTGATCGCTGATTGATTATCGTAATTAGTTAGTTCTACTTACTGTTACTACTTACTCTTACTGTACTAGGAGTCTAGGACACTCAGTCAGACAGTCACTGTGTTCATAGGCTACTAGCTCCTGCGTGCGTGCACTCACTGTCTGAGTGTACACACACCCACACTCCATTTCCTTCTGATCGCTGATTGATTATTGTAATTAGTTAGTTCTACTTACTGTTACTACTTACTCTTACTGTACTAGGAGTCTAGGACACTCAGTCACTGTGTTCATAGGCTACTAGCTCCTGCGTGCGGGCACTCACTGTCTGAGTGTACACACCACCCACACTCCATTTCCTTCTGATCGCTGATTGATTATTGTAATTAGTTAGTTCTACTTACTGTTACTACTTACTCTTACTGTACTAGGAGTCTAGGACACTCAGTCACTGTGTTCATAGGCTACTAGCTCCTGCGTGCGGTCACTCACTGTCTGAGTGTACACACAACACCCACACTTCATTTCCTTCTGATCGCTGATTGATTATTGTAATTAGTTAGTTCTACTTACTGTTACTACTTACTCTTACTGTACTAGGAGTCTAGGACACTCAGTCACTGTGTTCATAGGCTACTAGCTCCTGCGTGCGGTCACTCACTGTCTGAGTGTACACACACCACCCACACTCCATTTCCTTCTGATCGCTGATTGATTATTAGTTAGTTCTACTTACTGTTACTACTTACTCTTACTGTAACTAGGAGTCTAGGACACTCAGTCACTGTGTTCATAGGCTACTAGCTCCTGCGTGCGGTCACTCACTGTCTGAGTGTACACACACCACCCACACTCCATTTCCTTCTGATCGCTGATTGATTATTGTAATTAGTTAGTTCTACTTACTGTTACTACTTACTCTTACTGTACTAGGAGTCTAGGACACTCAGTCACTGTGTTCATAGGCTACTAGCTCCTGCGTGCGGTCACTCACTGTCTGAGTGTACACACACCACCCACACTCCATTTCCTTCTGATCGCTGATTGATTATTGTAATTAGTTAGTTCTACTTACTGTTACTACTTACTCTTACTGTACTAGGAGTCTAGGACACTCAGTCACTGTGTTCATAGGCTTCTAGCTCCTGCGTGCGGTCACTCACTGTCTGAGTGTACACACACCACCCACACTCCATTTCCTTCTGATCGCTGATTGATTATTGTAATTAGTTAGTTCTACTTACTGTTACTACTTACTCTTACTGTACTAGGAGTCTAGGACACTCAGTCACTGTGTTCATAGGCTTCTAGCTCCTGCGTGCGGTCACTCACTGTCTGAGTGTACACACACCACCCACACTCCATTTCCTTCTGATCGCTGATTGATTATTGTAATTAGTTAGTTCTACTTACTGTTACTACTTACTCTTACTGTACTAGGAGTCTAGGACACTCAGTCACTGTGTTCATAGGCTACTAGCTCCTGCGTGCGGTCACTCACTGTCTGAGTGTACACACACCACCCACACTCCATTTCCTTCTGATCGCTGATTGATTATTAGTTAGTTCTACTTACTGTTACTACTTACTCTTACTGTACTAGGAGTCTAGGACACTCAGTCACTGTGTTCATAGGCTACTAGCTCCTGCGTGCGGTCACTCACTGTCTGAGTGTACACACACCACCCACACTCCATTTCCTTCTGATCGCTGATTGATTATTAGTTAGTTCTACTTACTGTTACTACTTACTCTTACTGTACTAGGAGTCTAGGACACTCAGTCACTGTGTTCATAGGCTACTAGCTCCTGCGTGCGGTCACTCACTGTCTGAGTGTACACACACCACCCACACTCCATTTCCTTCTGATCGCTGATTGATTATTGTAATTAGTTAGTTCTACTTACTGTTACTACTTACTCTTACTGTACTAGGAGTCTAGGACACTCAGTCACTGTGTTCATAGGCTACTAGCTCCTGCGTGCGGTCACTCACTGTCTGAGTGTACACACACCACCCACACTCCATTTCCTTCTGATCGCTGATTGATTATTGTAATTAGTTAGTTCTACTTACTGTTACTACTTACTCTTACTGTACTAGGAGTCTAGGACACTCAGTCACTGTGTTCATAGGCTTCTAGCTCCTGCGTGCGGTCACTCACTGTCTGAGTGTACACACACCACCCACACTCCATTTCCTTCTGATCGCTGATTGATTATTGTAATTAGTTAGTTCTACTTACTGTTACTACTTACTCTTACTGTACTAGGAGTCTAGGACACTCAGTCACTGTGTTCATAGGCTACTAGCTCCTGCGTGCGGTCACTCACTGTCTGAGTGTACACACACCACCCACACTCCATTTCCTTCTGATCGCTGATTGATTATTAGTTAGTTCTACTTACTGTTACTACTTACTCTTACTGTACTAGGAGTCTAGGACACTCAGTCACTGTGTTCATAGGCTACTAGCTCCTGCGTGCGGTCACTCACTGTCTGAGTGTACACACACCACCCACACTCCATTTTCTTCTGATCGCTGATTGATTATTAGTTAGTTCTACTTACTGTTACTACTTACTCTTACTGTACTAGGAGTCTAGGACACTCAGTCACTGTGTTCATAGGCTACTAGCTCCTGCGTGCGGTCACTCACTGTCTGAGTGTACACACACCACCCACACTCCATTTCCTTCTGATCGCTGATTGATTATTGTAATTAGTTAGTTCTACTTACTGTTACTACTTACTCTTACTGTACTAGGAGTCTGGGACACTCAGTCACTGTGTTCATAGGCTACTAGCTCCTGCGTGCGGTCACTCACTGTCTGAGTGTACACACACCACCCACACTCCATTTCCTTCTGATCGCTGATTGATTATTGTAATTAGTTAGTTCTACTTACTGTTACTACTTACTCTTACTGTACTAGGAGTCTAGGACACTCAGTCACTGTGTTCATAGGCTACTAGCTCCTGCGTGCGGTCACTCACTGTCTGAGTGTACACACACCACCCACACTCCATTTCCTTCTGATCGCTGATTGATTATTGTAATTAGTTAGTTCTACTTACTGTTACTACTTACTCTTACTGTACTAGGAGTCTAGGACACTCAGTCACTGTGTTCATAGGCTTCTAGCTCCTGCGTGCGGTCACTCACTGTCTGAGTGTACACACACCACCCACACTCCATTTCCTTCTGATCGCTGATTGATTATTGTAATTAGTTAGTTCTACTTACTGTTACTACTTACTCTTACTGTACTAGGAGTCTAGGACACTCAGTCACTGTGTTCATAGGCTACTAGCTCCTGCGTGCGGTCACTCACTGTCTGAGTGTACACACACCACCCACACTCCATTTCCTTCTGATCGCTGATTGATTATTAGTTAGTTCTACTTACTGTTACTACTTACTCTTACTGTACTAGGAGTCTAGGACACTCAGTCACTGTGTTCATAGGCTACTAGCTCCTGCGTGCGGTCACTCACTGTCTGAGTGTACACACACTAAATTTACTTGTGATTACTACTGATTATTGTAACTGCTAGTTGTACTTCCTGACTGTTACTACTTACTTACTGTACTAGGGGACACTCACTCAGTCACCTCACCAACCAACCCACTCCATTAAAGTACCCCACTTTTCACCCGCCCTTTTAAAAAACTTTTGTCTATACGCCCAAAACATTGAAGATGTCTGGAAGTGGCAGCCAGCGCGGTTTGGGCAAGGGGAAGGGCAGCAAGGGAATCAGGAGGAGAGGGAGCAGCATTGTGGCAAGCCGCGGCCGCGGGCGCGCCACCATGCACAGTTCCGCAGCAGCAGCAGCAGCGTCAGTGGCTAACATTCCTCCCATAGCCACTGGCCGTGGACGCCTTGGGCGCCGCCCAGCAGGAGCATCTGCAACTCACGCTGCAGAGACACAGCAGCAGCAGCGTGTAGCACCTGCTCCCATTTTCCTCCAGCCGGGTCGGAAACGTCCCATTGAGGAAAAGGATGCAGACACTGTGGTGCAACTCATGACGGAGGATGAGCAGCCCGCCATCAGCTCTGCATCCGAGGCCTCCACCCTCACCACCACCACCACCCCTGTTCGCAGCAGCCGCCCAGCAGGGTCTGGGGAGGAGGCCAGTTCACCGTCACTCGCCGACCTGTCATTCAGCAGTCTTTTGACCCCAGGCATCATGAGTAAATTGTCTGCTGTTGTTGGCGATCTTGAGGAGGAGATGCTGATGGGCACTTTGGGGGATGAGGGATTGGACAGCAAGACTGTGGCGACAGTCAAGCAGCCCATCCATGCATCAGGAGAGGAGTTTGGGGGGTCCTCATCCCAGCAGGACATGTTTCAGGAGGGGGAGGATGATGATGACCCGGTGACAGACAGAGACTGGGTGCCACCACCTCCAGGGGATGTCGTCCTCAGCAGCTCTGAGGAGGAGGAGGAGGATGCGCTTGTGGGCCTTGCAAGGAGGCGCATCATTGCAAGCATTGGCAGCGTCCCACACCCTGCTGGTGTCTCAGGCTCAGCAGCAGCAGCAGCAGCATCAGCCAGTACCACCACCAGCCGCACCCAAGCCCCCCCCCCAACCACCACAGGGAGACAGGCAGCAGCGCTTCCATGCCGTAGGGGGATGTTTCTGTCACCAATCTGGCGCTTTTTCACCATGCCCACTGTGTACAGCAAGTACGCCACTTGCAACCACTGTCAGCGGAAGTTGAGCAGAGGTGCAGACCCCTTAAAGTTCAGCACCAGCTCGCTCATCAACCACCTTGCGGCTAAACATTTCCACCAGCATGAGGAGTTCCAGAGGCTGAAGGCATCTGGTGCTGGCAGTGGCACCACACCCATCACTGCACAGCCTTCAGCAGCAGCAGCAGCAACAGCAGCCACCCGCCCTCCTGCTCCTCCAGCAGCACCAGCAGGAGTGCGGAAACGCACTGCTCCTCCCCCCTCTGCAACTCCTGCCGCCGAAACTGAGGCCTGTTCTGGCAGCCAGTCCTCAGTGGCCTCCTCTGCTGTGTCTGCTGATTCCCGTGTCAGCAAAAGGCCACGCCAGAGCCTTTTGAGCGAGTCCTTCCAGGGGGTGGTTAGGGCTCTGCCTCCCAGCAGCCGTCGCGTGCGGCAGCTGAACGGCTTGCTGGCACGGGCCATGTGCTCCCAACTCCTGCCGTACACGCTCGTGCAGGAGGGGAGCGACATTCGTGCGCTGCTTGCTTGCGCAGCCCCAGACTGGCAGCTCCCCAGCAGACACTTTTTCTCCCGCAAGGCCATTCCTGCACTGCACCGCTTTGTGATGGCCAATGTGGAGCGAGGGCTGGAGCACGCGGTTGGTGAAAGGGTCCACGTCACCATGGACTCCTGGAGCAGCCGCTTCGGGACAGGCCGCTACCTGTCCTTCACTGTCCACTGGGTCAGCTTGGTGGAAGGGGGTGAGGATGGGAGAGCAGCAGCGGGCACAGCAGCAGCAGCAACACAGTGGGTGGTGCCACCCCGCAGGGTCAGGGGAACTGCAGCAGGTTCCTCCGATCCTCTGCCATCCTCCGGCACACCTGGCCAAACCCCCCGCCTCAGCAGCAGCGTGAAGGCCCGCCACTGCCAAGCGCTGCTGCACTTGGTCAGCCTTGGGAAGACCAAGCTGACGGCAACCCATGTGTTGGCCAAACTCCAGGAGCAGGAGAGGATTTGGCTGACCCCCAGAGGCCTCAGAGTCGGAGAGGTGGTGGCCGACAATGGGGCCAATCTGGTTGCCGCAATACACAGGGGAAACCTGACCCACATCCCCTGTCTTGCCCACGTGCTGAACCTGGTGGTGCAGAAGTTCCTGCGCACCTACCAGGGGATGGGCGAACTGCTGGAAACGGCAAGGAATGTTGTGCGTCACTTCCGGCGCTCGGCTGCAGCCTGTGCGAGCCTGGAAGACGTGCAAAAGGAGCTGGATCTGCCACGCCATCGGCTGATCCTTGACGTTCCGACTCGCTGGAACTCCACCCTGGCGATGTTGGAGCGTCTGGTTGAACAGAGGCGCGCTGTCAACCAGTACCTTGCCCTGGCCAATGTTTCCGCAGCTCAGAGAAGGGACAAGACCAGCAACATCCCGTCCATCGTCCCCGATGATGACTGGAGGCACATGCAGCAGGTGTGCTTAGTGCTGGCTCCCTTCCTGCAGGCCACAAACATGGTGAGCAGGGACCATGCTATGGTCTGCGAGTGGGTGCCCCTGGTTTCTCTGCTGAACAGGGCCCTCGATGCTTTGCTGGAACAGGGAGCGGCAGCCTTGGACCAGCAGGAGCGGCAACCAGCTGCGCAGTCCACCTCTGAGGGGGAGGAGGAGGAGGACTTGGTGGAGGTCCCTGACCTGGCAGCTGATGAGGGGGATCAGCACAGCGCAGCTGAGTTGGTGCGGGGGTGGAGAGAGGATGAGGCGGCAGAGGAGGAGGATGAGGACAGCACTGACGTCGATGTGCCAGCAGACGTGGCCCGCCTCTTCCCAATGGCAGCGCACATGCTGACGTGCCTGCGCAGGGACCCCAGGGTGATCCAGATGAAGCAGAGGGAGGACATCTGGATCAGCATGATGTTGGACCCACGCCTCAAGGGGAAGTTGAGCCAGTTCCTGCCGCCTGCAGGAGGAGACCCAGCGCAACAAATAAGGAGCTTGCAGCAGGCCCTTGTTGAGCGCTTGGAGGAAGCCTTCCCCCAGCCTTCCACCCCCACTGTCCAGCAGCCAGCACAGAGGCAGCAGCAGGTGCCTGCATCCAGCAGCAGCAAGCGCCCCACAGACCTGCTGTCTCTCAGCCACGAGCTCTACAGGACTGTAGAGGCTCCGGCAGCAGTGACTAGAGAGGAGATGCATGCAGCAGCATCCTCATCCGGTCACAGCCAGCGCCTGACCCGCATGGTGGCTGACTACATGGGGTCGGGCTTGACAGCGATGCCCCTGTTGATCCCATGGAGTATTGGGTCAAGCGCATGGAGATCTGGAGCGAGCTGGCGCAGTACGCCCTGGAAGTGCTGTCCTGCCCCCCTTCCAGCGTGCTGTCCGAGCGCTGCTTCAGTGCAGCTGGTGGCGTGGTCACCGAGAAACGCTCACGTCTGTCTCACAAGTCTGTGGACAGACTGACGTTTCTCAAGATGAACCAGGCGTGGGTGGAAGGCGAGTTCCTGGCCCCTGTTGTCGGCGAGAGGGGGACATGAACTGGCTGCCGGAACCATCGTTAATGTGCCTTACCACCCTTTACCACCTCCTGGCTCCTGCTCACTAAGCCAGCCTGGTTCACTTTGACTATTACGTCACCTGCAGCCACACATTTTACACCTACAGTGGGCTGCTGTGTACTGCCCTTCTGCTGTCTGTCTGTGTTTCCCACTGCCAGGGTACACAGATGATTAACCTTCTGCTGCCACTCTGCCACCAGCTATTACGTCAAACAATAGCTATATTGGTTGCAAAACCAAAACCAAACAAACCATTAAAAAAAAAAAAAAGTTTAATTTTTCTGAGGTGCCCGGGTTGAAAACTGTGTTGTCCCAGTTGTGTATTGGACACAATGTGGGCTGCACGACCGCTGTCTGGGACCTCCTGTTGTGTTTATTTACAGCCCTGGTATCACCGCTAGGTACCAGGGCTATTATGTCACGCTGCCTACCTGCTGCCACACTCACACTGCTCCTCCATACCTCCTCCTGCTGCTGCTGCTGCTGTCTGTCTGTGTTTCCCACTGCCAGGGTACACAGATGATTTACCTTCTGCTGCCACTCTGCCACCAGCTATTACGTCAAACAATAGCTATATTGGTTGCAAAACCAAAACCAAACAAACCATTAAAAAAAAAAAAAAAGGTTTAATTTTTCTGAGGTGCCCGGGTTGAAAACTGTGTTGTCCCAGTTGTGTATTGGACACAATGTGGGCTGCACGACCGCTGTCTGGGACCTCCTGTTGTGTTTATTTACAGCCCTGGTATCACCGCTAGGTACCAGGGCTATTATGTCACGCTGCCTACCTGCTGCCACACTCACACTGCTCCTCCATACCTCCTCCTGCTGCTGCTGCTGTCTGTCTGTGTTTCCCACTGCCAGGGTACACAGATGATTTACCTTCTGCTGCCACTCTGCCACCAGCTATTACGTCAAACAATAGCTATATTGGTTGCAAAACCAAAACCAAACAAACCATTAAAAAAAAAAAAAGGTTTAATTTTTCTGAGGTGCCCGGGTTGAAAACTGTGTTGTCCCAGTTGTGTATTGGACACAATGTGGGCTGCACGACCGCTGTCTGGGACCTCCTGTTGTGTTTATTTACAGCCCTGGTATCACCGCTAGGTACCAGGGCTATTATGTCACGCTGCCTACCTGCTGCCACACTCACACTGCTCCTCCATACCTCCTCCTGCTGCTGCTGCTGCTGTCTGTCTGTGTTTCCCACTGCCAGGGTACACAGATGATTTACCTTCTGCTGCCACTCTGCCACCAGCTATTACGTCAAACAATAGCTATATTGGTTGCAAAACCAAAACCAAACAAACCATTAAAAAAAAAAAAAAAGGTTTAATTTTTCTGAGGTGCCCGGGTTGAAAACTGTGTTGTCCCAGTTGTGTATTGGACACAATGTGGGCTGCACGACCGCTGTCTGGGACCTCCTGTTGTGTTTATTTACAGCCCTGGTATCACCGCTAGGTACCAGGGCTATTATGTCACGCTGCCTACCTGCTGCCACACTCACACTGCTCCTCCATACCTCCTCCTGCTGCTGCTGCTGTCTGTCTGTGTTTCCCACTGCCAGGGTACACAGATGATTTACCTTCTGCTGCCACTCTGCCACCAGCTATTACGTCAAACAATAGCTATATTGGTTGCAAAACCAAAACCAAACAAACCATTAAAAAAAAAAAAAGGTTTAATTTTTCTGAGGTGCCCGGGTTGAAAACTGTGTTGTCCCAGTTGTGTATTGGACACAATGTGGGCTGCACGACCGCTGTCTGGGACCTCCTGTTGTGTTTATTTACAGCCCTGGTATCACCGCTAGGTACCAGGGCTATTATGTCACGCTGCCTACCTGCTGCCACACTCACACTGCTCCTCCATACCTCCTCCTGCTGCTGCTGCTGCTGTCTGTCTGTGTTTCCCACTGCCAGGGTACACAGATGATTTACCTTCTGCTGCCACTCTGCCACCAGCTATTACGTCAAACAATAGCTGCTCGCCTACTCCTCCATTCCTCCTCCTGCTGCTGCTGTCTGTCTGTGTTTCCCACTGCCAGGGTACACAGATGATTTACCTTCTGCTGCCACTCTGCCACCAGCTATTACGTCAAACAATAGCTATATTGGTTGCAAAACCAAAACCAAACAAACCATTAAAAAAAAAAAAAGGTTTAATTTTTCTGAGGTGCCCGGGTTGAAAACTGTGTTGTCCCAGTTGTGTATTGGACACAATGTGGGCTGCACGACCGCTGTCTGGGACCTCCTGTTGTGTTTATTTACAGCCCTGGTATCACCGCTAGGTACCAGGGCTATTATGTCACGGCGAGCTGCCTGCCTCATTGACTGCCTGCTGCCACACACTCATCCTCCTCCTCCTGCTGATGAATTTACCTCCTGCTGTCTTTGTGTTTCCACTGCCAGGGAGCACATACAATGGCGCTTCCAACATGCGTGCGCCCACCAGCTATTTGTTACGCTCAAAAATAGCTGCATTTCTTTAAAAAAAAATTGAAAAGAGAAATACGTGAAGAAGAAGAAGACGATATTGAAAAGGAAGGAGAAGAAGAAGAAGAAGAAGAAGAAGAAGAAGAAGAAGAAGAAGAAGAAGAAGAAGAAGAAGAAGAAGAAGAAGAAGAAGAAGAAGAAGAAGAAGAAGAAGAAGAAGAAGAAGAAGAAGAAGAAGAAGAAGAAGAAGAAGAAGAAGAAGAAGAAGAAGAAGAAGAAGAAGAAGAAGAAGAAGAAGTATATACAGTAACACTACTGAACAAAATTAAGGACACAACTTCTCTTTCCACATTTTTTTTTAAAGGAACATCCCCACATAATCACTTGCTGTTGTTACTTGGAAAAAAAGAGGTTTCTTGCATCATTCACCCTCAAAACAAGTGTTGGAAGCTATTTAAGGCCAATTCGAATAGTCAGCTCGAATAGTTAGCTCGAATACCGACTCGAATAGTGAGCTCGAAGTCCGAGGTCGAATCGAATAGTAAAAATTATTCGACTCGAATATTCGAATGACCTCGAATAATTTACTATTCGAATTCGACCAAACTCGAATTTTAAAAAGGGGTATTTGAGCACCACTAATGCATAGATATCATTCCAAAACTGTCTTTTGGTATACCTCCCAACTTTTTAAAATACAAATGAGGGGCACTTTTAGGATGCGCTCCTGCCACGTTTTGTGTTTCCCCACAAAATACACATAATGCACAGTGTTGGGCTCCCTGTAATACAGACGCCTGCAGCCTGCATCAGGTTAGCTATGGCCAGTGAACTGGCATGATGTCTGTTGGACGCCGCAAGCCAGTTCATTTCCTGGGGGAACCCACAATCCGGCCCTGCATCGGCGGGTCAGATGAAGTGGCCAAGTGGGCCGTGTACGGCCTCCAGGCCATGGTTTTCTCACCCCTACGTTATCTGCATTGAAGAAGTAAGAGTCAGCATGAATGAGCTACAGAATACCCAGATAGCTCATGCTGACCCAGAACCCCTTATGCTTTCAGTGTGGTTCTAGGTCACCATTAGCTGCCTATCTGGATATTCTGTAGTACTGGTTCAAGCCCTATCCCATAGAGCCACAACAACCCCTGCTATGTACTAATGATGACCAGAAAGTCTACAGGCTGTCTGCATGTTGGGCTGATGTGGCTAAGTTAAATGTATAAGTTATAGGCTTGCTATACACCAACGGTTCTGGATGTGTGCCTGGCATTCATAAAGAGATGTAAAGAGACAGTTGCTCACATAAAGATGAATTATCACTAATACCTTCTGTTTTAAGAAGGAAAATTACTGTATACTCGGTGTTGCTTTTTTAGTGAAAGGGCTTTTTGATCTCTTTAGCCCTTTATACTTTCCCAGTGGTTCTGGGTCACACTGGGCTATCTGGGTATTCTGTATATATGTTGTTTGATTACTTCTGTACCAGCAGTCTCTGCCCTTTTATGGACCAAGACTGCTGGCATGGTAAAACTGCACTTACCGACGAATCGCCGCAATCATCCGCCACCCCCGCCGATCACGTCATTTTGCTCCCACCACAGTGCCCTCACTCTGCCGTCCCTGTGATGGCAGAGCTGTGCGAGCAGGTCAGGAGCCGCTTTTATTGGCTCCTGACCAGACCTGGATTTACCTCACAGGAGCCCATAGGCACAGATGTCCTGGCACCCTAGACTTTGCCCTCCATGAACTTACAACCCCCACCAAACTGCACAGCAAGTTTGCTGGTTGTCCCAGCTGTCATTTCCCCCTTACTTCCCTTGCCTGTTATACTGTAGGTAGTTACAGGTGCCCCTCAGTATTCGGTATCCAGAAGTACCCTCAATATTAAGTAGCTAGAGGTGCTACTGACTGGAGGGAGATCTCGTCAGTGGAATGCCAAGAGCAGTGTGAGTAAGCTCCCATTTTCACACTCTTTAAAACTCTGCATAGGGAAGGAGGGAGGTGCTTGAGGAGGGGAGTGAGCCGCCTTTCCATCATCAGGTGCCTACAGTGCCTTATGGTAAATTCAGCCCTGCTTCTGACGCTGTCAATTAATGTAAGCCAATGAAATCGGCTCCTGACCGGGTCACACAGCTCTGCCGTCATATAGACGGCAGGGCGAGTGATCTGCGGCGGGAAAACCTCGGCGCAATCTGTGGGAGTGGCGGAACCTTGGGGCAACGAGTTTTGAAATCTATGTCCTATCAGATCCGTGCAGCCATATGCAGGATGTAGATTTCAACTGCATCGGTCCAGAACCGGTTAAGTTGCATATAAACAATACATTGTTTATTTGAGTGAGCTCCCTAATTGTGTTGTAAATGGCTACTATGATTTGAGGTGTGTGTAGAAGACTTCCCCAATGGATAATATGTTTAAAAATGGTTTCTATAGATCACAGTACACATACCTTCTAGGGGTTACCTAGCTTAAAGAGGAACTGCAGTGAAAATAACGTAATGAAAAATAGTGCTTAATTTTTACAATAATTATGTATAAATTATTTAGTTATTGTTTTCCCATTGTAAAATCTTTCCTCTCCCTGATTTACATTTTGAAACTTATCACATGGTGACATTTTTACTGCTGGCAGGTTTTCTGCAGTTGGAAACAGCTGTTATTTCCCACAATGCAACAAGGCTCCCACAATGTGATGTCAGTACCTAGGTGCTGACATCACACTGTGGGTGGAGTTTCTCCACAATATCAGCCATACAGACACCCCTTCAACTGCCCCCCTCCCCTTCCCATGATCCATTTGAGAAAAGGTAAAGATTTCTCATGGGAAAGACGATATCAGCTACTGTTTGGGATGAATTTCAATCTTTGGTTACAGTTCCCCTCTAGCGTTCTGGACGAGCTGTGCACCACTCAGGCCCCGCTGGGCCAATTTGAATTTTTTTTTTTTTTGAAAACACGCAGCAAGCACTTTGCTTGCTGCGTGTCCTACCCGATTGCCGCCGCTCGCCGCCGATCCGCCGCTACCCGACACAAAAGAGCCCCCCCCGCAGACCCCGTGCGCAGCCTGGCCAATCGCCGCCAGGCTGCACTTTGGGGTGGATCGGGAGTCCCTGTGATGTCACGACGTCCATGACGTCGACGACGTCACTCCAGTCATCGCCATGGCGACGGGGGAAGCCCTCAAGGAAATCCCGTTCAGAACGGGATTTCCTTATGGGCGTGATCGCCGGCAGTGATCAGAAGGGTGGAAGGGAAGGAGCTGAACGGGGAGAATCATGTAGCTAGTGCTAGGCTAGCTACATGATATTAAACAAAAAATTGCGCGAAAAAAATCCTCCCGCGCCCGTGCCCAGCAGGTGCAGAATGCCCAGCAGGTTAAAGGGGCACTATAGCGAAACATTTTAAAATATGCTTTGGACAAGTCCATCTCTTCATAGGGGATTCTCAGCAAGGCTTTCATTCCTTATGAAGATATTCCCTAAAAAGCATTTTTTAAACAAAGATGCTGGCCCGCTTCCCTGCTCGCTACACAGTTTTTTGGCAGTTGGACAGAGCAACTGCCATTCACTAAGTGCTTTTGAAAATAAATAAATCCCTGAGAATCCCCCCATGCAGAGATGGACTAGTCAAAAACGTGTCGCTTCTGTCAGATTTCTACTACCTACTGTAAGTGACGGAGAAAAGTAATTTATGGCTCATTTTGCTCTGGAAAAAAAACATACCGTACTTATTTGTTTATTTTTGCACATATTTTAAATTTTACAATTTTTCCCTATAGTGTCCCTTTAAGTGATTCTACCTATAATAAAATGAAGCAATGTAACCAATCCACAGGGTAGCACATTTTCAATGAAAGACTGACTGTAAACCTGTAGCCTAAACATTCAAAAGAGTGAGAGGAAAGGTATGTATCTTGCAGTGCCTATTGTAATCCTGAACTTTCCTTACATGGATATTTTTCAGTACACAAGTTCACATGACTTGGCCCTTTAGCAATGATGACCCCTATCAGCAGCGTTGTTAGTACAGTCCACAGATATTCCTGGATGTTAAGCTGCTTGCTGTGCACTCCGCATTTATAAAACTGTCATCACCGCTAAGCCCAGTTTGTAGCTTGCTGAGCTTCTCCTGCCAATCTATACAATTGCTCTGCATTCCTGGAGAGGCTATTTTTATACTCTGCCGAGCAGAAGTGTGAGCATAGCATAGAACCTGTTTGGTGGTAATTAGTAAGCTCAGACAATCAATATGATTTTGTTAGCTAATTACAGCTGCAAACTGCGTCAGTGGACTCGATGACACCCACGTGGTGCCGAGAGATCAAGAATGGCTTGTTAACACTTGTGAGGCTTGAAATTACAAGTCACATGACTATGATTGTAAAGCGAAGACTCAATGAAACAGCCAGAATTTCATATAAAACCCCATTTATAACTGGTTGGATGAATGAACGCGGTTGATAATTGTCTGCCACTGCAAAATGGTACGGCTGATTTACAATGTTTCTTCCAGCTGCTGCTGATGTGTTGGAATAGTATGGATAACAGGGCCTTGGAAGAAGTGCTGAAGGTTATAAAGTGATCATCCAATCCTGTAATCATGGCCATGTAAATTTATTAGGGGCGCCTGTGAATTTGGGTGCTGGAGAAAGCCCCTAGTGGATTATCAGTAAAATTACCAATATTCCACTAAATTCCCAATAATAATAATGTTCACTGATACTTTTTATGGCCTAACCTAACCTTACTCTCACAAGAGCCCTCTCCCTTGATGCTTAAAGAGAATCTGTACTCTAAAATTCTTACGATAAAAAGCATATCATTCTATTCATTATGTTCTCCTTGGCCCCTCTGTGCTGTTTCTGCCACTCCCTGCTGCAATCCTGGCTTGTAATTGCCAATTTTAGGCAGTGTTTACAAACAAAAGACATGGCTGCTAACCAGAGTGTGATAGGCTAAGAGGAGAGCTTGGAGAGAGTGTGTAAAGCTTCTGCCTATCACAAGCAGTGCTGCACATTCCACACATTCCAGCCTGAGCCCGACAGAGCCGACATAGGAAAGAAGATAAGATTTATTACAGAGACAGTGCAACTAGAAAAGGCTGCAGTAAGAAAGACCACATTAGAACAGGTATAGGAACTTATAGGATAGAAGAAATAAGGCTCAAAATTTTGTTACAGAGACTCTTTAAGCCTAACCTAATCCCCTCGACAATACCTAACCCTAAGGATCCCCCGCAATGCCTAAGCCTAAAGACTTTCCTCCCCCTGACAAACTCTAAGACACCTCGCCAATGCCAAAATCTAAAATCACACACATTTTGTGAAAAAAAAAAGATTTAACATCTTGAAAAAAATGCTGGGGACTATAAATCAAGAAACTGACAATATATTCTACACCATCACATTTTCAGAAAAATCATACACTCCTGATTGACTTACATTGATATAAACAGAAAATTTGATCAGAATAAAAAAAAAAACATTTTAGATTTCTCGTACTGCCGATCGTTTTTATCAAATTAGTGTAAAATTGGATCTTTTTATTGAATGGTGTGTGGCTACCTTTAGGTTCTGCTGAATCCAATCATCATAACCGAATCCGACTTTGCTTAGGAGTTAATTAATATTAGCCCCGAAATTTATTTCTTCTGGCTGTAAAAAGTCTATTAAACACTTTTCTCCGCTCGGGTTGTAAACATTACCATCCAATAATATTTTGCTTTCATCAAAAGGTAATCAATATTAACGAAACACTTGTTCTTTCTGGCATTTACCCAATATCTCTGCGTCACATGCTTGCTTTTCTCACACTGTTACCTCCTAAATCTTCTCATCAAACACTTGTTTTTCTCAGGATTTCCGAGGACTCATTGAACCAAATGCTTAATATCCACAGGCTATAACCAATACTACTCAACCAAACGCGTACGTACAAAAAGGGCGCCTGGACAAAAAGGGCGCGGGGTGTAAATATCGTTTATAGAAATATTTACAAATAACGATTTACAAATTTATAAATCATTAAATAATGTGTATGAAATCGGCAATTGTTAAATCGTTAATCTTCCCTCTTTAGAAAGTGAAACTTATAATTAAAGAAAACCTGAACTGTAAATAAAAAGTCAAAATAAGCATACACAAGTCATACTTACCTTCCATGTAGTCTACTCCTCAGTGTCTTTCTCCTGTCCCGCGTCCTGTTTGTTCACTGTGATCAAGGGAATTTTCCGTCCTCCATTTTGAAAATTGCCATTACCCATAACAGCTTTCTGGTCAGCACACAGTTAAACTGTAACACCGCCCACTTGAGCCATAGGGAAACATGGACATTACCTGGTACATCAGTTTTCCTCTCAGCTATAACTGACAGCAACTGATATATAACTGACAGCAACTGATATATTTCAGATCTGACAAAATATTGTCAGAACTGGAAGGGATTATTGTCAGAAGAAAATGGTGAGCTTCTGAGAGGAACTGATGGCAAGGTAACTATGTAATGTTCATTTAAAGTTACCTCATGTGTTTATTTTAAATATTTTTACTCAGTACAGGTTCTCTTTAAGTTTGTTAAAAAATCATTAATATAAGTTTAATCGTTATAATTGTATCTTATTGTGAATAATCTTCATTTATTGTTTCTTCTTATAATAAAATCTGAAAATATTGTTTATAATGATGATATATATATATAAGTAGGTTCCTAAAAAGTGTTGTAAAAAAATTATTATGTATTACAAAAATGTTAATAAAACTATCCCTAACCCTACTCTCACACAGAACCCTCCCTGTACCTATCCCTAACCCCTAGACCCCCCCTGGTGGTGCCTAAACCTAAGACCCCCCTGGTGGTGCCTAAACCTAAGACTCCCCTGGTGGTGCCTAAACCTAAGACCCCCCTGGTGGTGCCTAAACCTAAGACCCTCCCCCCCCCCTGGTGGTGCCTAAACCTAAACCCCCCCTGGTGGTGCCTAAACCTAAAACCCACCTGGTGGTGCCTAAACCTAAGACCCCCCTGGTGGTGCCTAAACCTAAGACCCCCCTGATGGTGCCTAAACCTAAAACCCCCCTGGTGGTGCCTAAACCTAAGACCCCCCTGGTGGTGCCTAAACCTAAGACCCCCCTGTTGGTGCCTAAACCTAAGACTCCCCCTGGTGGTGCCTAAACCTAAGACCCCCTGGTAGTGCCTAAACCTAAGACCCCCCTGGTGGTGCCTAACCCTAAGACCCCCCTGGTGGTGCCTAAACCTAAGACCCCCCTTAGTGTTCGCTTTATTATGTGGATAGTAATGTTTTACAAATAGTGACTGTAAAAAATATATTGCAATTTACGTTACGTACTGATTGCTTTATTTTGTGAATAATAATGTTTTACAAACAGTAAGGGATAAAATGTTAAATAATGTTCTAGTTATAAATAGGATAAATATGTTTAGTATTTTTATAAACATTATTTGTCACGGGTGCATTTTGTAAACGTAAATCACCACAAGCACAGTTATAAAACATTAAAAAGCTCCGGGCGCTGTTTATAAAATGTTATTTATCTCCGGCGCCCTTTTTTCCTGCTCGGCGCCTATTAAACGTTATTTACTATGGGAGTGAATGGCTGCGCCCTTTTTGTCCACTAGCTGCCTGCGCCCTTTTTTCCCGTTCCCCAACCAAACATATCTTACTTATTACAGAGACTAATGCAAGGTTCACACCAGCAGTGTTTTTCTGCATTTTTCCGCAATGCGAAATCAGTTCAACTGACAGTCGCGAGGTTGTTCACATCTGATGCAGTGCAAAAAGTGTGCAGGTGCCTGGAGGAAGAGAACACCTGAAACAGCGTGGGCTAGGTAAATATAACAGCATTCCCTGCACTTACTCTGCACAAGAGGTGAGGAGGAGGAGTAGGCCCCTATAGGCAATTGCAGAGGTTGCAGGATCTATAGCTATACCACTGATTACAAAGTCCTCCGATTTGAACACTGATATAGATATTGCTGTTTTCTGTTGATTCTCTTGCATTCCGTTGCAGCAAAATGAGTCTATGCTTGCATTTAAAAAGCTTGCCTGTCTGACAAGCCAATACAACTTTAACCACTTCGCATCCAGACCTTGTTTTGTACTTATTGACCAGAGCAGTTTTGACAGTTTAGCTATGTCCCTATTTAATCAGAAATAACTTTATCCCTACTTATGAAACAAAAATAAAATATATATTGTTTTTTTCAAGACAAACTAGGCTTTCATTGTATGCCATTTTTTCCCTCAAACTATTTTGTTTTCTATGAATTTTAATGGGAAAACAAAGAAAAAAATAGAAAAAACATGTATTTTTCAGTTTTACCAATTCCAGTTTAAAAATAAAAAGTGCTACTGTAGATAAAAAACACAAATTTTGTTTGGCTATTCTTACTGCTTATTACAAAACTTAGATTATGTTCCGGTCACAATTTATGGTGAAGATATTTGATTCTGAAATAATGCTACAGAGTGTATTTTTCACTATGAAATGAGATAATACAAGTATTTTTAATAGTAAAAATCAATCTCATTAGCTCAGGAAACTTATATTCCCGTTCACCAATTAGTCCTGCATCAAATAGTGCCAGAAATGTGCACAGGAGCAAGCCCAATCCTGCACAGCACTGCTTCTGCTACAAGACGTATATCTACTGACCTGTGGCTTAGATGAAGTCCCAGAGGACGTATATCTACTGACCTGTGGACGAAGTGGTTAAACTCATATTTTATTTTAATATGTGATGTTTAATATTTTTCTTTTAAAAAATTAAATTACTTTTAAAATCAGTTTTGCCACATAACCTATTGGCTAACTAAAACTAAAATACATTTTCAATAAAAAAGAGCTAAAGAAAGGACAGAAGAGTAGACCTAATGGCATAGCTATGGAGCTATAAGTCACAACAGGGGTTTTATATTGGGCCTACTCAAGCACTCTACAAACAAATGATATAAGCAGGGGTCCCCAACCACCGGGCCGCGGCTCACTGCCGTTTCGTTGTCAGTTTTCCACTGGGCCGCAGCAGGTCTGGCCTCCCCCCCCCCCTTCCTTCCCCACCGCGGCCACTGCTCCTGTTACCTTATGAGCGGGCGGCCGCTTCCTTTCTTATAGTCCCCCAGGCGCCGCTCTCCTCTTATCAGCAGCTCCTATTACAGCAGCGAGTCTTGCGGCTGCTGCAAGGAGGGAAGGAAGCAGGGCAGCGGCTTCCTGTAGCGGTCATCACCGTTACACTGGGAACCGCTGTCCTTCCTTCCCTCCTTACAGCAGCCGCAAGACGCGCTGCTGTAATAGGAGCTGCTGATAAGAGGAGAGAGGCGCCCTAGGGACTATAAGAAAGGAAGCGGCCGCCCGCTCATAAGGTAACAGGAGCGGCGGCCGCGGGGGGCAACTACCTATCTACCCGTACTAGGGTGCTATACTGGGCACTATACTAGCTATACTGAGCACTATACTAGCTATATACTGGTCACTATACTAGCTATACTGGTCACTATACTAGCCATACTGGGGCACTATACTAGCCATACTGGGCACTATACTAGCTATACTGAGCACTATACTAGCTATATACTGGTCACTATAGTAGCTATACTGGTCACTATACTAGCCATACTGGGGCACTATACTAGCCATACTGGGGCACTATTTAGCTATACTGGCACTATATTAGCCATACTGGGGCACTATACTAGCCATACTGGGGCACTATACTAGCTATACTGGGCACTTTACTAGCCATACTGGGCACTTTACTAGCTATACTGGGCACTATACTAGCCATACTGGGGGCACTATACTAGCCATACTGGGCACTATACTAGCTATACTGGGGTACTACCTACCCATACTGGGACTATACTAGTTATACTGGTCACTATACTAGCCATACTGGGGCACTATACTAGCCAAACTGGGGCACTATACTAGCCATACTGGGCACTATACTAGCTATACTGGGGCACTATACTAGCTATACTGGGCACTATACTAGCTATACTGGGCACTTTAATAGCTATATTGGGGCACTACCTACCCATACTGGGACTATACTAGCTATACTGGTCACTATACTAGCTATACTGGGGCACTATACTAGCTATACTGGGGTAACTATACTAGCTATACTGGGCACTTTACTAGCCATACTGGGGCACTATATTAGCTATACTGGGCACTATACTAGCTATACTGGGCACTTTACTAGCTATACTGGGGCACTACCTACCCATACTGGGACTATACTAGCCATACTGGGGCACTATACTAGCTATACTGGGCACTATACTATCTATACTGGGGCACTATACTAGATATACTGGGGTAACTATACTAGCTATACTGGGCACTATACTAGCCATACTGGGGCACTATACTAGCTATACGGGGCACTATACTAGCTATACTGGGGCACTATACTAGCTATACTGGGGTAACTATACTAGCTATACTGGGCACTATACTAGCCATACTGGGGCACTATACTAGCTATACTGGGCACTATACTAGCTATACTGGCCACTGTACTGGCTATCCTGGGGCACTACCTACCCATACTGGGACTATACTAGCTATACTGGTCACTATACTAGCTATACTGGGGCACTATACTAGCTATACTGGGGCAACTAAACTCCCTATACTGGGGCAACTATGCTAGCTATGCCGCCACAACCCAACCCCCCCTCCCCCCGTAACCCGCTGTGCATGACACTGTCCACTAGGTCGCGCCCCCCCGGTCCCCGGAGAAAAATTTGGTCAGAAAGTGGTCCCCGGGCCGGAAAAGGTTGGGGACCCCTGATATAGAGCACCAAAGCCTGCTATGGACAGCCACAATGCCAAATAGTGGTAAGCAACAGAGGGGAACAGTTTGTAATCGACTACCACTATTGAAACACATGTAGATGTGATCATTATCACCAGAGTCCCAACGAAGATCTAATACAGGAATTTAAGATTGCCCCTGGTGGGCCCTGCTGGATTAAGTGCCCAGTGTCATCACAACCTCTGCATCCATTATTGCTATGCAACAATTGTAATAGACATACTTTACAACATTTTTAAAGCATACAGATTTATACCATAGTGTAATTTAAAAAAGCAGGATTTTAAACATTGAGATGTATTAACTTGATGTCAGTAAAATTGCCATGCGTAAAGAGCATACAGCAATTTTACTTCTACTTCCAACAGCCAGGTAATGCATGCTGCATGATTCACATAACACGTGTTACCTAAGTAATGTGTACGTTACCCAGGTAGCATGCACTCTGCTACTTGTGTTGTGCATGGCAACAAAATACCTTGGTAACGCAGGCTGCACTAATTGCGCAATACATTCGACAAAACTGTTAGAAGGACTAGTCAAATTGCTATGCATTTCCTGTGAACAGTAATTTTACCAAAAATTACTGAATACATTACGTTGTTACTTTCCTATTGTAATGGAGTGCTTCCCTTATTGGACTTTAGTGCTAATTTAAAGGATTGTGTTAATTAAGGTCAGTGCAGTATACTGGGCTTGATTTACTAAACCCATGAAGTGATGGTAGCTCAAGAAACCTAGTGAGCTGATGACGCTCTCTGATGAAAAGCTCCCATGCATGCGCTCCCACACAACTGCTCTGCAAGCTCGCAGTTCAGCTGAACGCCTGAAAGGGGCCTAACAGCTGCATCAAAATGCAAAAATAAATGCAATAGAAAAGGATGAAAGAGAGAAGGTTTTGAACTACACTTTTAGTTGTTAGCTGCGAGAAGATATAAACACACAATTAGTCTGATAAACAGGGAACACTGTTGAAATATATAGGATATATATATATTAAACAAAAATAAAATTAGCCTCCTCACTTCACTTTTGCAGGCGTCCACGTTACTTCCGCATCGCAAGTGTATGGAGGGGACGGCGGGTGGATGTCTGTGAATGCGGCCATGCGAGAATCTGCAGCATGCTGCAGATTCTCGGATCGCTCTGCACCTCTCCGCATGCAATGCACGCAATGGAAACTGTTCCATTGCCGTGCATTGGGATCAGGACACCCGCAGTGCGATATGGCTATGTATCCGCATCGCACCACTTCTAGTGGAAACAAGCTCGAACCATCCTCCCTGCACAAAAAAGAAAAACGGCAAAAAAAGATAATTATTGGGTGCTGCCTGGAGCCCGAATTTCTTTTTGCTGCCGGCTTAAACAGCATAAAGCCATAAATATCGTGCCCAAATTTCCCCTTTGTCTCTAAAAAAACCCATAAAAACAATAGTTAATGGAAGCTACTTTCACTTCTGGCTGTGAAGATGGAAGTATTGAGGTTTGTGGTTAATTTTGCAGCATTTGGCATAAATGGTGTGCTAGTACCAGGACGGTTCTAGACTTTTTGCTGCCCGAGGCAAACTTGTGAGGATGCGTTCCCCCCCCCCCCCAACCTCCATTATGGAGTGATCACACAGCACCCGCAAATTTTCATCAACCAGTATAGGTAGGTAGGTAGTCAGATATAGGTGCCCCTGTATAGGGTAGCCAGTATAGTTGCCCCAGTATAGATAGCTAGTATAGTTGCCCTCAGTATAGGTAGCCAATATTGTTGCCCCTTGAATAGGGAGCCAGTATAGTTATCCCAGTATAGATTGTATAGTTACCACAGTATAGGTAGCCAGTATAGTTGTCCAAGTATAGATTGTATAGTTACCACAGTATAAGTAGTATAGTTGCCCCAGTGTAGACAGTATAGTTGTTCCAGTATAGATAGTATAGTTGCCCCCAGTATAGGTATTATAGTTGTCCCAGTACAGATAGTATAGTTGCCGCAGCATAGGTAGTATAGTTAGCTTGTATAGTTGCCTCAGTATAGATAGTTTCGTTGCCGCAGTATAGGTAGTATAGTTGCCCTAGTATAGTTAGCTAGTATAGTTTCCCCAGTATAGATAGCATAGTTGCCTCAGTATAGTTAGCTAGTATAGTTGCCCCTGCACCCAGAATAGATGGTATAGTTGTCACAGTATAGGTAGTATAGTTGCCCGAATATAGTTAGTATAGTTGCCCCAGTATAGATAGTATAGTTGCAGCACTATAGGTAGTGTTTTGCCCAGTTAGTGAGTTGCCCTAAGTTCGTTCTCCCCCGCCCCCCACGGCAGCCCACTTTTGTTACCTTATAAGCATGAACCTGGCGGCCGCTTCCTCATGTGAAGAGGCAGGAAGCAGGACAGTGGCTTCCTGTAGCGGCAATGTATATTGCTGATACCAGGGTAACCTCTGTCCTGGTCCCTGCCTCTTCACAGGAGAAGGGGAGAAGAGAAGGGGGCCAGCAGGGACCCTAATGGAGGAAGCGGCTGCCAGCTCATAGCAAAAGCGGAAGGCCGTGTAGGGGGGGTTGCGCAATGGATTGCCACTCCAGGGCCGATGCCGCCTGATGCAATTGCATCACTTGGTGTCATGGCCCAACCGCCCCTGGCTAGTACATGGACCAAAAGAAACACAATGACAGAAACATATATATATTTCAATGACCACTTTATCAGGTACATCTTGCTAGTACTGAGTTGGGCCTTTTTTTGCTTTCAGAACTGATATTTCTCAGAGATGTTGGTCCGTATTTACATCGCCAAATTATGCAGTTTCTGCAGATTTATCAGCTGCACATGATGTGAATCTCCCACCCCACCACTTCATGGAAGAAACGCTGATGTATTATGTGGGGGAAGAGGGGCAGCCTTTTTATGCAAGTGTCCTTTTATTTCGGGGGGGGGGGGCAAGGGGAAATGTTGTTTAATTACCTTTTGGGTCATTTTGCCTAACTGTGTTATGGGAAGAAACTCGGGCTTACTGCCACACAGTTACCCACAGTTACACTGTTACCTACATCCTGTCATGACAACGCCCATTTTTCCACCATTGTGCCACATTCTCTCCTTGTCCTTGGTGCCCCAGGGTTCCCTGAATTTTTTCAGGAACCTAGCAACTCCACTGGCTTCTAAGAGTAATCCTTAAAGCGGAATGAAACCCAGCATTTCTTCTTTGCTCTAAAAGATTATTTACAGCATATTATATACTACCACCATTTATTTATTTATACTAGAACAGCATTCAACTAGTTAAACACAGGACTTAAGGTGGCCATACACTGGATCGATTTGCCATCAGATCGACCAACAGATAGATCCCTCTCTGATCGAATCTGATCAGAGAGGAATTGTATGGCTGCCTTTACTGCAAACAGATTGTGAATCGATTTCAGCATGAAACCGATCACAATCTGTGGAGCTGCCGCGGCCGCCCGCCCGCATACATTACCAGATCCGGCCGGCGCAAATCCCCCGGTCTCCGCTGTCTTATTCTCTGCGCTCAGCTCCAGCTTCACTGAACTTCCTGTCGCTCTACTGTTTAAACTTCCTCCCGGGACAGGAAGAAGTTAAGCCTCCCGGACTCAGAGCCCAGTGGAGAAGGAGCAGCGGTGACAGTGGGGATACACGCTGGCGGAACAGGTAATGTATTGCCGCTGTATTGCGTCAGTCATCGGGCATTCGAACTCCGCTATCGACCCACTTCCAACCCGCCGACGATCGATCAAAATCTTCCACACAGACAGGAACGACGGGAATGATCGATTTCAGTCAGAATTCGATCGTTCTGTCAACGTTTGCGCAACGATTTCACAGAAGATTCGATCACAGTGATGTATGCTGTATATCGTCGGGAAAATCAATAGGTGTATGGGCCCCTTTACAAGCTCCCTGCAGGGAAAGCTGGATGCATCCGAACTGGAGATAACATTTGTGTTTACTTACCGTAATTGTATCAAGCGAGGAATGTAAACGTGTCTCTGGCTATTCAGACACTCCAGGACACAGACAGATACTCAGAAATCATTTCTGCACACATTACAATATGAATACACCAGTTATGAATAAAATGCAATGTCAGCAAAAAAAAATTTGTACTTTGGGAACTTGTAATTTCTAAATGAATAATAATACTTATGCACAAAAGCAAATATAACTGCATGGGATATAAAAAGTAGGAAAACATGTTTTTATTGAATATTATGTCAGAGTTTTATACCACTTTAACCACTTCCCGACCGCCCACTACACAGGGGCGGCGGGGAAGTGGAGCCCTTCAGGACGGCCTCACCCACAGAGGCGGCGGTCCATTTAAGGGCATGGGCGGAGCGATCGCGTCATCCGTGACGCGATCCTCCGCCGGCGCCTGTCACCGCTCGCTCGCCGCAACATCCCGCCGGCTATACGGAAGCGCCGGCGGGATGTTAACCCCGCGATCGCCGCATACAAAGTGTATAATACACTTTGTAATGTTTACAAAGTGTATTATACAGGCTGCCTCCTGCCCTGGTGGTCCCAGTGTCCGAGGGACCACCAGGGCAGGCTGCAGCCACCCTAGTCTGCACCCAAGCACACTGATTTCTCCCCCCCCTGCCCCAGATCGCCCACAGCACCCATCAGACCCCCCCCTGCCCACCCCCCAGACCCCTGTTTGCACCCAATCACCCCCCTAATCACCCATCAATCACTCCCTGTCACTATCTGTCAACGCTATTTTTTTTTTATCCCCCCCCCCCTGCTCCCTGCCCCCTCCTGATCACCCCTCAGATTCTCCCCAGACCCCCCCCCCAGACCACCCCCCCCTGTTTACTGTATGCATCTATCCCCCTGATCACCTGTCAATCACCTGTCAATCACCCGTCAATCACCCGTCAATCACCCGTCAATCACCCCCTGTCACTGCCACCCATCAATCAGCCCCTAACCTGCCCCTTGCGGGCAATCTGATCACCCCCCCACACCAATTGATCGCCCACAGATCCGACATCAGATCACCTCCCAAATCCATTGTTTGCATCTATTCTCTCCTCTAAACACCCACTAATTACCCATCAATCACCCATCAATCACCCCCTATCACCACCTGTCACTTTTACCTATCAGATCAGACCCTAATCTGCCCCTTGCGGGCACCCAATCACCCGCCCACACGCTCAGATTGCCCTCTGACCCCCCCTTATCAATTCACCAGTGCATTAATTACATCTGTTCTTCCCTGTAATAACCCACTGATCACCTGTCAATCACCTGCCAATCACCTATCACCCATCAATCACCCCCTGTCACTGCCACCCATCAATCAGCCCCTAACCTGCCCCTTGCGGGCAAACTGATCACCCACCCACACCAATAGATCGCCCGCAGATCCGACATCAGATCACCACCCAAGCGCAGTGTTTCCATCTATTCTCTACCCTAAACACCCACTAATTACCCATCAATCACCCCCTGTCACTGCTACCTATCAGATTAGACCCCTATCTGCCCCTAGGGCACTCAATCACCCGCCCACACCCTCAGAATGCCCTCAGACCCCAGCCCTGATCACCTCGCCAGTGCATTGCTTGCATCTATTCCCCCCTCTAATCACACCTTGAGACACCCATCAATCACCTCCTGTCACCCCCTAGCACACCTACCCATCAGATCAGGCCCCAATTTGCCCCGTGTGGGCTCCTGATCACTCGGCCAAACTCTCAGACCCCCTTCCGATCACCTCCCCAGTGCATGGATTGCATCTATTTTCCCCTCTAACCACCCCCTGAGACACCCATCAATCACCTCCTGTCACCCCCCTAGCACTCCTATCCATCAGATCAGGCCCAATACAACCTGTCATCTAAAAGGCCACCCTGCTTATGACCGGTTCCACAAAATTCGCCCCCTCATAGACCACCTGTCATCAAAATTTGCAGATGCTTATACCCCTGAACAGTCATTTTGAGACATTTAGTTTCCAGACTACTCACGGTTTTGGGCCTGTAAAATGCCAGGGCGGTATAGGAACCCCACAAGTGACCCCATTTTAGAAAAAAAAGACACCCCAAGGTATTATGTTAGGTGTATGACGAGTTCATAGAAGATTTTATTTTTTGTCAAAAGTTAGCGGAAATTAATTTTTATTGTTTTTTTTTCACAAAGTGTCATTTTTCACTAACTTGTGACAAAAAATAAAATCTTCTATGAACTCGCCATATACCTAACGGAATACCTTGGGGTGTCTTCTTTCTAAAATGGGGTCACATGTGGGGTTCCTATACTGCCCTGGCATTTTAGGGGCCCTAAACCGCGAGGAGTAGTCTAGAAAACAAATGCTTCAAAATGACCTGTGAATAGGACGTTGGGCCCCTTAGCGCACCTAGGCTGCAAAAAAGTGTCACACATGTGGTACCGCCGTACTCAGGAAAAGTAGTATAATGTGTTTTGTGGTGTATTTTTACACATACCCATGCTGGGTGGGAGAAATTTCTATGTAAATGGACAATTGTGTGTAAAAAAATCAAACAATTGTCATTTACAGAGATATTTCTCCCACTTAGCATGGGTATGTGTAAAAATACACCCCAAAACGCATTATACTACTTCTCCTGAGTACAGCGGTACCACATGTGTGGCACTTTTTTACACCCTAAGTACGCTAAGGGGCCCAAAGTCCAATGAGTACCTTTAGGATTTCACAGGTCATTTTGCGACATTTGGTTTCAAGACTACTCCTCACGGTTTAGGGCCCCTAAAATGCCAGGGCAGTATAGGAACCCCACAAATGACCCCATTCTAGAAAGAAGACACCCAAAGGTATTCCGTACGGAGTATGGTGAGTTCATAGAAGATTTTATTTTTTGTCACAAGTTAGCGGAAAATGACACTTTGTGAAAAAAAACTATTAAAATCAATTTCCGCTAACTTGTGACAAAAAAATAAAAACTTCTATGAACTCACCATACTCCTAACGGAATACCTTGGGGTGTCTTCTTTCTAAAATGGGGTCATTAGTGGGGTTCCTATACTGCCCTGGCATTTTAGGGGCCCTAAACCGTGAGGAGTAGTCTTGAAACAAAAATGACCTGTGAAATCCTAAAGGTACTCATTGGACTTTGGGCCCCTTAGTGCAGTTAGGGTGCAAAAAAGTGCCACACATGTGGTATCGCCGTACTCGGGAGAAGTAGTACAATGTGTTTTGGGGTGTATTTTTACACATACCCATGCTGGGTGGGAGAAATACCTCTGTAAATGACAATCTTTTGATTTTTTTACACACAATTGTCCATTTACAGAGGTATTTCTCCCACCCAGCATGGGTATGTGTAAAAATACACCCCAAAACACATTGTACTACTTCTCCCGAGTATGGCGATACCACATGTGTGGCACTTTTTTGCACCCTAACTGCGCTAAAGGGCCCAAAGTCCAATGAGTACCTTTAGGATTTCACAGGTCATTTTGAGAAATTTCGTTTCAAGACTACTCCTCACGGTTTAGGGCCCCTAAAATGCCAGGGCAGTATAGGAACCCCACAAATGACCCCATTTTAGAAAGAAGACACCCCAAGGTATTCCGTTAGGAGTATGGTGAGTTCATAGAAGATTTTATTTTTTGTCAAAAGTTAGCGGAAATTGATTTTAATTGTGTTTTTTCACAAAGTGTCATTTTCCGCTAACTTGTGACAAAAAATAAAATCTTCTATGAACTCGCCATACTCCTAACGGAATACCTTGGGGTGTCTTCTTTCTAAAATGGGGTCATTTGTGGGGTTCCTATACTGCCCTGGCATTTTAGGGGCCCTAAACCGTGAGGAGTAGTCTTGAAACGAAATTTCTCAAAATGACCTGTGAAATCCTAAAGGTACTCATTGGACTTTGGGCCCTTTAGCGCAGTTAGGGTGCAAAAAAGTGCCACACATGTGGTATCGCCGTACTCAGGAGAAGTAGTATAATGTGTTTTGTGGTGTATTTTTACACATACCCATGCTGAGTGGGAGAAATATCTCTGTAAATGGACAATTGTGTGTAAAAAAAATTAACAAATTGTCATTTACAGAGATATTTCTCCCACCCAGCATGGGTATGTGTAAAAATACACCCCAAAACACATTACACTACTTCTCCTGAGTACGGCAATACCACATGTGTGGCACTTTTTTGCAGCCTAACTGCGCTAAGGGGTCCAAAGTCCAATGAGCACCTTTAGACTTTACAGGGGTGCTTACAATTTAGCACCCCCCAAAATGTCAGGACAGTAAACACACCCCACAAATGACCCCATTTTGGAAAGTAGACCCTTCAAGGTATTCAGAGAGGGGTATGGTGAGTCTGTGGCAGATTTCATTTTTTTTTTGGTGCAAGTTAGAAGAAATGGAAACTTTTTTTTTTTTTTTTTTTCTCACAAAGTGTCATTTTCCGCTTACTTGTGACAAAAAATAATATCTTCTATGAACTCACTATGCCTCTCAGTGAATACTTTGGGATGTCTTCTTTCCAAAATGGGGTCATTTGGGGGGTATTTATACTATCCTGGAATTCTAGCCCCTCATGAAACATGACAGGGGGTCAGAAAAGTCATAGATGCTTGAAAATGGGAAAATTCACTTTTTGCACCATAGTTTGTAAACGCTATAACTTTTACCCAAACCAATAAATATACGCTGAATGTTTTTTTTTTTATCAAAAACATGTTTGTCCACATTTGTCGCGCTGCATGTATACAGAAATTTTACTTTATTTGAAAACTGTCAGCACAGAAAGTTAAAAAAATCATTTTTTTGCCAAAATTCATGTCTTTTTTGCTGAATATAATAAAAAGTAAAAATCGCAGGAGCAATTAAATAGCACCAAAAGAAAGCTTTATTAGTGACAAGAAAAGGAGCCAAAATTCATTTAGGTGGTAGGTTGTATGAGCGAGCAATAAACCGTGAAAGCTGCAGTGGTCTGAATGGAAAAAAAGTGGCCGGTCCTTAAAGAGACACTGAAGCGAAAAAAAAAATTATGATATTATGATTTGTATGTGTAGCACAGCTAAGAAATAAAACATTAAGATCAGATACATCAGTGTAATGGTTTCCAGTACAGGAAGAGTTAAGAAACTCCAGTTGTTATCTCTATGCAAAAAAGCCATTAATCTCTACGACTTTCAAAGTCGTGGAGAGGGCTGTCTTCTGACTTTTATTATCTCAACTGTAAGTGAACAGTTTTCTTTTTATCTGCCAGAGGAGAGGTCATTAGTACACAGACTGCTCTGAAAGAATCATTTTGAATGCAGAGTGTTGTGTAATCTGCACAGATTAGAGAATGATGCAATGTTAGAAAACACACTATATATCTGAAAATAAAAATATGAGAATATTTTCTTTGCTGCTAATCTTCTAGTAATTATTCATAGTACACAATCAATTCATTATATCATATATTTTTTTTCGCTTCAGTTTCTCTTTAAGGGGTAGAAAGCCCTAGGTCCTCAAGTGGTTAAAGCAAAGTAAAGTAGTTGGATGCAGCTGAATCATTAAAAATGTCTAGCTTGTTTATGTGTTGGCTGTAAATAAGCACGGGCAGAGCCGGATCATGCACAAGGCAAACCAAGGCAGTTTCCTAGGGTCTGGAAAGAGTCTAGGGGCCTGGTGGATGCTAACCCTTACCAAATCTTATTAAAAAAAGCCAGGTGACCATGGGGGGAGGGGGGACTGCTTTCTTGGGGCCCCATTTCATCTTAGTACTTTTCTGAGCATGGGAAGAGGAGATGGGCCCGCAACTTTTTTTCTACAGAGTTTGCAGGAAGAAGTTCTGAAAGTCCGTATAACTCCCAGAAGCAGAACAGAAGATAGAAAGGTGCGAGAAGGAAAGTCTACACAGACCTTGGCCCACTACACTTTCACACTAATGATACTCAGCATCAGAACAGCATGAACTAAAGTCTGTGTAGGATCTTTCTAAGTGCCTGATAGTTAGAGAGCAATGAAACCGCACATAATGGAAGAAAAAATAGTCTGTGCAGGGTAAGAGTGGGAATAAAGTGAAAATATGTAGTTAAGAACAAACTGTCACACTATTGAACTACATTTTTAACTTAGACACTGCAGCTTATATCTGCAGCAAAAAATGAGTAGCACATAGAGACTGCACAGCAAAGCATTGAATAAAGATCCATGCTATTTTAAACGCCCAAGGAGATAGTCACACTGTATAAAAATTATAAAAAAAATAAATAAAAAAAAATCAGTTTAAAATATCTCTCATTTTCTTACAAATATCCATAGCAGTAATTATTGGTGCATTAGGTAAAATGAAATGTGAAGAACAGAAGTGGAAATAGATACAGAGCAATTATCATTATATCATTTTCATAATAGGCCAAATAAAATACCGCACTATTGAACCTATGTTTCAAAAATAGGAGCACAAAAGATTCCAACAATGTCGTGAAAACTAACCGCATTCATTGTAAGAAAAGCATTTTTCACAAGACAGAAGTGGAAATACAGTAACAGTGCTATTATTTTGCAGTTACTAATACGTTGTCAATTCAAGAATTTCTTTTAAAAAAAGGCCTTGTCACATGATAGACTGAGCTAATTTATGTGTATTAAATACATATACTGTCCTGCTGTGCTCACCACTGCTTAGGGTTCCTGTAAGAAGCAAATGGTCACATAGTGTTAAACTGCCTTGAGTGTTCACATCAAAAACACCCCTGTGCTCGATGTCAATCACCACTAGCAATCCAAGATGGAACTGCACACAAAACACCACTCTAGCTGTACAGGGGGCAGGGGCTCACCAGATGCCTCTTCAGACATCAGGTGGATCTAACACATAAATTACTAGTGTCCCTTCCAGAAATGTAACAGTTGCTTCTTTTCCGTAAATTATCTATAGCGTCCTGTCGTCACCAGAAGGATGCTACATACCCCCACTGACACCAATGCCCTATATGGAGGGGGGGGGGGCAACTTTGGCTACCTATACTGGTAGTGGCCATCTATACTGCAGAGACACTTTGGCTACCTATACTGTAGGGAAACCTGGGCTACCTATTATGGGGATGGCTACCTATACTGGGGCGGGGAAGGGCAGCTTTGGCTACCTAATGGGAGAAAGGGGGGGGGGGCACAAATTAAGTTCCACTTGGAGACACAAAAACCTTAGCAGCACCCCTGAGCGGGAGTTTCAGTGGGATGCCGCAGACATCCCCATACAGTGCCCAGTTGGACAGCATCTACGTTTATATTCATTTCCATATCTCTTGGATGCGTAAGTGCAATTTCATGCGCAGTTTGGGGAAATTTGATTACTGTGTTACTCTATGGTGGATTTTTATATTTTGTTTTTATGAGCTTTAATAAAATATTTACTAATAATCTACGGAGGAGAAGCAGCTTTTACTTTTCTGGAAGGGACACTGGTTGTTTATGTGCTAGATCTACAGTACCTGATGTCTGAGGTGGCTACTATCCAGTGAGCCCCTGTACAGCACGAGTGGTGTTTTGTGTGCACTTTCACCTTGGTTTGCTACTGGTGATTGATATCGAGCACAGGTTTTTAGTAAAAACAAAACAGAGGACACCAAGAGCCCAATAGTGCAATATTGTCTGGTAAGCTCAATATACAATGTAATGTCAAAGGTTCTTATACTCACAAAGGTGGGTTACCATCAGGTAACCACTTGACAGGCAGGTGGGGAGTATTAGTACCTGACCCCACTCAGGTATAAAAGTCGCTCTCTGTAGATAGGAAAATGGGGAAAGAACCCCTCCACCAGGGGTGGACTTAATCGTGCTGTAATATGTACGAACAGAGGCGCCAAGCAGAGTAAAACAATGTTCTAAAAATGATAAAAGAAGGGAAGTCGAGGTGGACTTACCTCCCTCTGGTAGTGGACATATACTCAAATGCAGAGTAAAAAATATACAATTCATTCACAGCTCCATAAAATCGCAACGCGTTTCGCGGTCAACAGTCCCGCTTCATCAGGCAGTACAGGAGCATATAAAACTGGTTCAGGTCCATAAAGCGTGTGAGTTTTATTTGCTCCTGTACTGCCTGATGAAGCGGGACTGTTGACCGCGAAACGTGTTGCGATTTTATGGAGCTGTGAATTAAATGTATATTTTTTACCCTGCATTTGAGTATATGTCAAAGATGTGAAATCTTGCGCTGCTGAGGCGGTAGTCAGGGGTGGCGAAGTGGAGTTACACTTTAGCTGCTCCCCTTAGAGCCCGGCTGTCAAGGAGGCTTGATCAAGGAAACAAAAAAAAGAAAAGGAGGGGCGCTCCTAAGTGTAACATCGCTTTATTAAGACAATTGCGCAAAATAAAAATTCACTTACTGGATGTAAGTTGAATGCAAGTATATAAAATCCTTAAAATCCTTCCTTGGCGGTTGCACCTCAAACTGCCGTGGCCATCTGAGTCGAGAGGATCTGGTGGAAAGTGATCCTGGATGCTCCCTCAAGGGTAAATCGTGTGCTGGCTGCGTTATTACGCGTTTCGGCGTTCCACGCCTTCGTCAGATAACCTGGTTATCTTTCCACCAGATCCTCTCGACTCCGATGGCCACGGCAGTTTGAGGTGCAACCGCAAAGGAAGGATTTTAAGGATTTTATATGCTTACATTCAACTTAGTGAATTTTTATTTGCGCAATTGTCTTAATAAAGCGATGTTACACTTAGGAGCGCTCCTCCTTTTCCTTTTTTTGTTTCTTTGAGTATATGTCCACTACCAGAGGGAGGTAAGTCCACCTCGACTTCCCTCTTTTTATCATTTTTAGAACATTGTTTTACTCTGCTTGGCGCCTCTGTTCGTACATATTGCAGCACATATCGAGCACAGGGGTGATTTTGATGTGAACACTCAAGACAGTTTTATGCCATGTAAGCATTTGCTTCTTGCAGAAACCCTAAGCAGTGATGAGCGCAGCAGGGAAATGTGCATGAAGTCCTTCATCTGGAACTCTTGTCTTTGTGAACCCACTTGAAACTGAATGGCATTGGCTATAAAGGCCTGAACCTATTGTGTATGATCTTCATTTATGTTCATTAAAAAACAAGGTTTTAGATTTGTGTGGGTGTATGTCTCATTTGAAAGCAATGTGTCGCAGCTATCATAGGTGAAAACATTAAGGTTGTTCTTTTCATCTGCTAAGTAAATGGTTTACCAAGTAAGTCAGCTTATAGCAGGATAGACAATTGCACAAGAACGACCCCAAAGTTTGGTCCATGGGGAGTTTACAATAACACTCAAAAGCATTGCAATAGACATAGCAGCCAGCCATGGCAACTGCTATGGGGCCCTAAAGAAGAGGGAGCCCAGATGGAACTTGATGTGTTCACTATTAACTTTGCTTTGTTGCTCACTGCTCAGCCCTCTGATTTTGTCTCTGTGCTCTTGGACAGCGTGCATTGGATGAGAATGTAAATTACCCAATCAATTCATATTCACAGGCTAGGGACAGGTAGCATTGCTCATATGACATAGCAGCATTGAGTGGTCATCAGACTTCAGCAGGAACATCTCATAAGGCTTGGTGTTATCCCAGAGGGTGGTCTACATGTCATCTCTGCAACGTACATCTACAGCCAGCAGGAAGTTGGTATTTGGCGGTGGTTTAATGTCAATGATTCTGGTAAGTGTCTATTTTTAAATTTTAGGTAATAAAATACATAAAACAAATGCGTTTCATGAAGACTTCCTACCTTATTCAAAATTAGAAACATTTTGATACCAACCCCCAAGCGCCTGTGGATAAAGACCACCCACTGAGATGACACTGAGGTCTTCAGAGATGTTCCTATTAAAGTCTTAGGACCACTCGACTCAATACATAAAGCCCACTTGCAGAAGTATACATCAGCCAACATCTTAGGTGAGCTGCATTGTGTATTGAAGCAACTTATCCATTTGACACCTCATGCACACAGGGAGCAGGGGGTGATTACAGCAATAGCCCAGTGAAGTGGTATTTGCAGTAACTATGGTCAATTCAGAAAACTTCTTTGGTGCCATTATTGCCAGTTATAAGAATGCTTATTACATTTTTGGTACCCTTCCCTAAGACTGCTTCCTCTGTGTGATGGACAGTAAAAGTCTGTGCACTACTATATTACATTCAGTAGGTTTTGGTGTGATAAAAAAAGAGCTTTTGAAACTCTGCCTCTCCGTCTTGAACTTCCTTGTTTCCTCCAGGCGTAGCTTCACTTGATTTTTCACTTGAGGGTATGTTTTGCCAACTACAGAGCATTTCTTCTAAGGATAAGGGAGAATGCCTCCCAAAAATGTCCTTGAACTTCCTTTCATTCTGTAAATTTTCACCAAAGCTATTTAACAACCTCCATAGTTCCATTAAAGTCGATAGGCCAACTTTATACATGGTAGAACCAACACATTTTATAGGTATGTGTAGGAGAACAGTGGCAACAGGGTAAAAAGAAAAAGTTCTGAAAGTCCTTGTGGTTTTCAAGAGAATCACTTATAAAATGACAGCAGGAAAATTGGAATTTTGCCTGATTAAAGGGAACCTAAGCTGAGAAGGACATGTATTTTTCCTTTTAAAATAATACCAGTTGCCTGACTCTCCTGCTGATCCGGTGTCTCTAATTATTTTAGCCACAGCCCCTCAACAAGCATGCAGATCAGATGCTCTGACTGAAGTCAGACTGGATTAGCTGCATGCTTGTTTCAGGTGTGTGATTCAGCCACTATTGCAGCAAAGAGATCAGCAGGACTACCAGGCAACTGGTATTTTTTAAAAGGAAACCTCCATATCCCTCTCAGTTTAGGTTCCCTTCAACTGCATACCTAATGCGGGAGAAGTATTAGGCTTTGGAAGTAGGCCCTGAGATTGAGACGAAGCACCTTATGTTTTTCTCCTAGGAGATCATTTTTCATCTTTAAAATACCTTTTCAGCATTCTGCAACTGAAAAAGTGCAAAAAAGGGTTAAAATGTAGGTGAAACAGTACTGTCAAAAATATTTTTTTACTTGCTGGCAGCTTAAAAGACATTTTTTTTATAACATTTGGAAATACCACCACTGAAAAAAAGTGAATTGAATAAGGGCCCAGAATTCTTAACCATTATAAAGAGCAAAATGAACGCAGCCTATTTCTAAGTCGTATTGGAACTGTACATACACATTTATCTCATCTGATTACATGTCACTTCAGGTACTCTTTAAATTCCAGTTTGAGGATACAATTTGGTATAGCAAAGGTTAACTTTCTGAGAGTGTGAGGGGTTTTGCTTACTGTATTAGCTTTACACCACTTCAGCAAGCCCCTTTTCTATTTGTTGGTGTTTATACATTCCATATACTGTGACTGGTGTTCACCCTGTTGTTGATATTGTTAATTCCTCTTAGTGGTATGCCTGGCATAACTCTGCTCTGTGAGGGAACCAGGCCACATGTAAAATGTATACCTTTACCGGGATTTCCATTAGTGTGGTGCAGAATGTGTACGAGACAGAGACAGCTGGAGGCTGAGGCTTCAATCAGCTTTAGAGCACTGCAGAGTGCAGACTGCAATTCTTTAAAGAGAAACTGAAGCGAAAAAAAATTATGATATTATGATTTGTATGTGTAGTACAGCTAAGAAATAAAACATTAAGATCAGATACATCAGTCTAATTGTTTCCAGTACAGGAAGAGTTAAGAAACTCCAGTTGTTATCTCTATGCAAAAAAAGCCATTAAGCTCTATGACTTTCAAAGTCTTGGAGAGGGCTGTTTTCTGACTTTTATTATCTCAACTGTTCCTGAACTATTTACTTTTTCTCTGGCAGAGGAGAGGTCATTAGTTCACAGACTGCTCTGAAAGAATCATTTTGAATGCTGAGTGTTGTGTAATCTGCACATATTATAGAATGATGCAATGTTAGAAAAAACACTATATACCTGAAAATAAAAATATGAGAATGTTTTATTTGCTGCTAATCTTCTAGTAATTATTCATAGTACAAAACCAATTCACTATATCATATTTTTTTTTCGCTTCAGTGTCTCTTTAAACAAGCACATACTTTGCTTCAAGTAATATGCCAAGGGAGGGGTTTCTGGATCGAAGAACAGAGGTGAAAATGCAGTGAATGTCTTAGGAAAGTTTATTGTAACTCTTTCCAGACCTTAGTCTATGGTGTATTCTGTCCCTGTTCCTACTTTTATATTGGGAAGACCACCCGCCCCATTCGTGAGAGACTGGTAGAACATCGCCGGTCTGTCGCGAATGGGGTTGGTGCACAAAGACTAATTAGCCATGTTAGAGAGGCTCATAATGCTAATGCAGATGTTTTGCGCATGGTTGGCTTAGAATTGGTTAAAACTCCCAGACGGGGAGGAGATAAGGGAAGGATACTCTCCCAAAGGGAGGCACTATTGATCTCGAGGACCAATGCTGAGGGTCCTCTGGGTTTTAATGACCGTAATTAATTAAGTGTATTTTTGGACAAATATGTTTAGCCTTTCTCTTTCCTTCGCCTCTCTCCCTCTTTCCTTTTTATCTCTTGGTGTTTAGACTTACACTTATTGTCCGCTCATGTGTGCTTTGGGTCCTTAGTTAGGTATATAATGGTCATCCACTTGTATAATGTGTTTACATTTGGGGTTTGTACTGCAGCCTGTACTCCAGCCGTCTGGATCCCACCCCTTTCTTGTCCTAGCCCGCTATGAAGGACCTTCCTAAAACGCCCCATCACTGTTGGCCATATCCCTGGCTCACACAGTGGGACGGAATCCGCCTGTAGGCGGAGGCTATGGTACGCACCTCACGTCATTACGTGAGTGTGCGCCGTAGTAAACAGGGTCAGATTGGGGAAGCGGACGTCTGAAGTGCGCTCCATGGTGGAGCGCACGCGTTCTTCCGCTCCCCAACGTGGGCGGAAGGCGAGAGGGGGATGGCCCGGAAGTTTGGAGGAAGGCCTGGCGTCACGTTTAAAACGCCAAGCAATACGAATGGCGGAGAGCTTCTCCCCGCCATGGAGTCCTGTCTGTGAAAAAGCGCTGACAAGCGCGAAACAATTGTCGACAATACCATCTACTCTGCAACTGGTCAACTACTTGCGGTGATGTATTACTGAATTAACATCTGAAATGTCATATATGTTACTCCTGGAATAAATGAAGCTTTATGAACTGGTGCCCACGTTAAGTTGTTTCTATTGATGTAAAGTCTTTCCAGACCTATGTATGTATGGCATTGGCACTTTCCAAAATAAGTCCAATGTCGGACATAATCCAAGATCGTGAAACATGGTCAACATAGGAAAGCATGGATCAAAGTGTCACACTAAGGCTGACACTTTGATTGCCGTCTCCTGAGTCCCTACCATACCCACCCCAGCTCCACCACCAATTTACATATTACATGGCTGCTTTTGTGCCCACTGCTAGGGGCATTGTTGCCGGATCTAGTCTGGCATGGTGTAAGCCTATGTGGACAAAGTCCAACTCTTTAATCCCCTTCAGTACCATGCTGTGCTGCATAATATCATTATTACACTGATCCCCTCCCCCTGCACAATGGAAACAGTATGTGTTGTGGGGACATGGGCGATCAAAAAAATGGATTGGTATGGGTTAAAGCCAGTGTCTCTGTTGTTTCTGTTTTTTGTTTTGTTTTTGTTTTTTATTATATACGTACAAATTTTGATGGAAGTGTTTTTATTACTTTCAGTGTGAGCGTGATTGGGTAAGAGCCCCTAAGATGATCTCTATGCCCACTTACTAGAGTGGGGGTAATTATTGCCAAGACACCACCTTAGTGCTGAAAGGCATATTGGGCTGGTGCATGAAACAGCAGGTCACCTTTATGCTCACTGGTTGTGATGATGAGCACAAATATGGCATAATTATAATTTTGCATCATAATTTGCAATAGTGATTCAAAATTGTAATGCAAAGTTTTGGAAAAAAATCATAGTTCATTTTATTTGCAACCGTAATCAGGAACCGTCATTTTGCGCTGACTTTGTCGGTTAATAGCAAAGCACCCCAAACATGCTATTGTCACCAAAATTGCTAAGTATGTTCAAGTGAACCTGAAATGAAACACATCTCAGGTTTAATACTTACCTGGGGCTGCCTTAAGCCCCCTTGAGACCACTCTGTCCCTCGCTGTCTCCCCGGGTGGCTCCTGGCTTGTATGTGTGATGAAGTGCGACTTGGCCAGGCTACTGGGCTGTACTGCAGGGGACAGGAGCCACCTAGGGAGATGGCGAAGGACCGAGCAGCCTCAAGGGGACTTTAGGAAGCCCCAGGTAAGTATTAAATAAAAGGATGTGTTTCATCTCAGGTACCCTTTAAGGGGAATAGTGGGAACAAGTGGTACCACAGAAAAAAGTCAGAAAGTAAGAATTTCAAAAAGACCTTGTAATGTTTGAGAAGGAAAAATATTTTTTAAACTCAGTCAAATGACATTTTGCTGTAGAATCACTTTATCCAACTATTTCCTTTTTCTTATATAGCAATCTTGGTGATGATAGCATGTATGGGGGCTTTGCTAAAGTTGGCGCATTATTATGCAAAATAATAGATTAGGGGAAACTACTTGAATTTTGAAATTCCATGTGGCTGCTGTAATGGCAAAACTTTGCTAATTACGATTACACAACATTTTGCACAGATTATGATCATTGCTACTCACTGGGGTCTTTGCTGTTTCACAACCAGGCCCATTGTCTAGTGTGGGGTGTGTTTATATAGGGGGAGGGACCCAACACTTTTTTTAAATTTGCAGCAATAAGAAACATAAACAAATCCTAAGCAGCACATGACAAACACAATGCTTTTCTGTTCAGGACCATGGAAAGCTCCTGCTGTGTGGTAACTGAGTTTATAAACTCTGAGAGCCCATTCACACTAGGGCGATTAGCGGGCGATTCCTGGTAATCGGCAAAGCGCTAGCGTTTTTTAAAAAAGCTAGTGCTATTCTACCCTGTGGCAGTGTTCTCACTGCCGCAATTGGCGCCAATCGTGGGCTTTTTGCGATTAGCGTCAATCGCAAACGCCTTACCTGCAGCAGTTTTGAGGTGATTCTGGAGCAGATTATGGAGCAATCATGGTACAGAGCTATTAACCACTTCAGGACTCAGCCTTTACCCCCCCCCCCCTTAAGGACCAGCGCTGATTTAGAAGATCTGTGCTGGGTGGGCTCTACAGTCCCCAGCACAGATCAAACAACAGGCAGAGAGACCAGATCGCCCCCCCCCTTTTTTCCCCACTAGGGGGATGATGTGCTGGGGAAGTCTGATCGCTCCTGCCTGCATGTGGCTGGCGGGGGGGGGGCACCTCAAAGCCCCCTCCACCGCAGGATTCCCTCTCTCCCTCTCCTCCCTCCCTGCCCCGGAGATCGGAGGCTGCACAGGAACGGATCTGTGCAGCCTCTAACAGGCTCCTGCCTGTCATGTGACAGCGATCCCCGGCCGCTGATTGGCCGGGGATCGCTGATCTAGTACAACGCTGCTACTGTTAGCAGCGTTGTAAAAATGTAAACAAAGCGGATTATTTCCGCTTGTGTTTACATTTAGCCTGCGAGCCACGATCGGCGGGCCTGCAGGCTATTCACGGAGCCCCCCGCCGTGAATTGACAGGAAGCAGCCACTCGCGCGAGCGGCTGTTTCCTGATTAATTAGCCTGCAGCCGGTGACGCAGATGTGCGTCGCTGGTCCTGCAGCTACCACTTTGCCAACACGCGTTATGAGTACGTGGTCGGCAAGTGGTTAAAGTGCTAACCGCGATCGCTCTGAAATCACGGAAGTGTCCAGTAATATTTCCACGTTAAATTTGCGGAAGAATCACCCATGCAAAACGTTAGAGATTTTCGCTAGCGTCTGCCGATTTGTAAGTGTGAATGGGCATTAAGGCATTAATTACCATGCATTAATGCATTCCTATAATACAATATTTTTTCAGCTGCTCAGCTATCAGCTACAATGTTTTAATTAATAGAGAGGCTTAGAGGTTTTACATGCTTCCCACATCGGGAGATGCGGAAGTGATGCGGCCGGCGGCGGAAGTGATGCGATGCGGCTAGGTAGCCGCATTCGCATCACTTTGTAATGGAAACCGGCCTTAAAACCATGAGGTGGTGTGGATTCCACCTCAAGTTTGGTGCATAGGACTCCCCTCACTGGAATGTGGAGGGGAGTATGACACAGAAGGGAGTAGAGAGGCGCCCAATGGAGTATAAAAGAGTTAAAAACACTAAAAACTAAAGGGTTGAGGTGGCTTACCTCATAGACGACAACTCACTTTGAGTAGAAATGTTTATTAATAAGCACAAGCAACGCTTTTCTTGGGATCTCGCCCACATCCACCTGCAGTGGCACTTTATTGGCCTGAGGAACTGGGCTAGATCCCACGAAACGCGTTGCCTGTGCTTATTAATAAACATTTCTACTCAAAGTGAGTTGTCGTCTATGAGGTAAGCCACCTCAACCTTTTAGTTTTTAGTGTTTTTAACTCTTTTATACTTCATTGGGCGCCTCTTTACTCCCTTCATAGTCCCACATAGGATTGGATAGGGTTCAAATGCATTCAGAGAGATATAGGAGGCCTAAAAAGAGCACATGGACACTAGCAACCTAATTTCAACCTAAAGATTAGTATTCTCTGTAATGAATATAAATTACATATAACAGATCCATACTCACATGGGCAGGGCATGACACATGAGGACAACCCAAAGGCTTGGAACACAAGAGAAGGTGCCTAGTAGTGATAGACAATGAGAGAAAAATGTGGGAATCATTTCGGCACATACTATCAAAATCCATCCAATTTTGTTACTTGCAAAGTTAAGCAATGCCCTATGAATGCTGAATCTGTTCTATCAGTAGAGCCACAGCTAGAAGCAGAAGAATAAAGAGTTATGTGATGCCTTTTATTGAACTAGTTTTTTGCCTCCACCGGGCGTTCAGTTCTGTTCAAATATAGCATTCTGCAGTATCGTCTGTAGCCTAAGTAATAGAGGGTTTTTTATTAGTTTTCTGCTTCCTTGACAGATAAGCCTAGGGTTGGAGAAAGTGTGACTGTTACTGTACCTGCAAAATTTGTTTTACACACAGATGCCAAAAAAATATGTTTCTTGCTATGCGCAAGTTGGTGTCAGATGTGAAAAATGTCAGTTCTGTGAGTGACAAACAGATCTGAGAGTTTAAAAACATACATTTGTAATTAATTCAGTTATCCAGTAAGAGGTGTGATTTCACGTGATCATTTCTTTGCTTCCAACACAATGATCTCACTCAGCACAAAGATATGGCCAGAGAAATGTTATCTGCCCTATTCTAAACAATGGCCAAATGCTAAAGCTGCGTACACATGTCCAACTTTTTGCCTGATTGTAATTTGGATCAGTCATTTGAACGACTTGTCAGGCAAACAACATGTCATTTAAACAACCTTTACATATGTTTAACAAAGCGGCCGACAAACTAATTTACATGTCGCCTGCCAGACTGAACGTTCAGTCATAAAAGATGCACGGCATCACATTGATAAATCCTGCACCTCTGCACAGACAACAGCGGCGGCCGAATTTAAACAAGCGCAGGGGGAAACAGGATTGCCCAAAAGCCTCAGGAGAAGCGGGGACGCCCGCACCGGACTAAACAGCATAAGGAGGCGTAAGGCAAAGGACTGCTACAGGCGATAAGTACCTGGGCGCATACCAAGGCCGCGCAACCAGCGGATAGCCGTGAGATGACAACGCCGGCGGTGGTCGGGTCGGTAACAAGCACATACACATGGCCATAAGATAGGCCCTTGGACACCACACAAGCCAGACCAAGTTCCGGAAAGCGTGAGTAACTGTGCCAAATCGAATAATACAGCACGTGTTTTGCAAAAGCATTGTCCATGTTGGAAAGAACACTATCCAGATATCTGGTTAATGGAAATTGCCAAGCAATTGATATAACAGTGTTGTTGGGCCCAATGATGAAGAAAAAAGGCTATAGGAAGGTTGGACTGGCCGGGTGGTGTTCCACACAGGGGGTTTAAAGGGTTGGGTTTGGTGCAATAGTGGGAAACGGGTAGTATTTGTAATATGTTTTAAGGTGGATAACCAATACAATTGCATATACAATTATCCCAGTTTCTTGCGGTTTTGTTATACAAGGTTTAAACTGTGCACAGCACAAATATTAGGTTTTTTAAAAGAAACCTCTGCACGGACATGTTTATTGGTCAAAAGACCGCTGGTCGTTTGTACACACGTATGGACCTGATAGTCGTTTAAACGACAGTTGGTCCAACTGATCTGGCAAGCGGAACGGGCAAAACAGCTGTTATCAGTCACGTGACTGCGCGTACACACGTCCAACTTGTTAAAACGCCAAAGTTGGATGACAAGTTGGTCGGAAAAGTTGGACGTGTGTAACCGCTTTTAACCACTTGAGGACCGCAGTGTTAAACCCCCCTAGTGACCAGGCCACTGCAGCTTTCGGGGCTTGCTGCAGGGCCGCACAACTCAGCACACAAGTTATTTCCTCCCCTTTTCTCCCCACCAACAGAGCTCTCTGTTGGTGGGGTCTGATCGCTCCCCCCAGTGTTTATTTATTTATTTTTTACAAATATTTTTATTTTTTCTTTAGTAAAATTGTGCATTTTTTAAATATTTTTGCCTCCCTCCCTCCCCCATTCAGCCTATCACAGCGGATCGCTCCTGTGTCCCCCAGGGGGACAGCTGTGTCATACGGCTGTCCCCAGTACAGCACTGCTGTAGATCGCAGCTCTGTACATGGTTATTAAACGGCGGTTTCCAAGGTGCGGCGGTGACAGCGCTTGCTGCGGGTATGTGCGCAGGGGCAAACCCAGGATTTTCAAGGGGGGGATTCCTGAAAGGTCTCCCTCAGCCACGCACAATACAGTATAATAATATGGTAGGACATCATGCTGAGTAAGTACACATAATGCAATTTCCTGTCTGAATGACAGGATCTGATGATTATTTTTGAGATGTCTGATATGCTCCCCAATCAACAACGGGTTCGATCAGGAGCAGTTTGGATACAGATAATAATGAGGACAGCCGACATTGCTAATGAAGGGGAAAGTGAAGCATTCACACAGTAGGGCACAGGGATGTGCTCATACCTGACTCTGTTGAGTTCCCCAGAGCTGCTCCATGCTCTGTACACATGCTGCTGCTCCATCCAAAGTCAACTGTAGCAGGCAAAAAAGGGGGCGGTGCTGTGAGCTGCAGGATGCGTGCACCGTGCAGATATTTTGGTGTCTCAACTTGTGCCTGGCCCCAGACACTGCACTGGTCTAAGGGGGGATTCTGGGCAGCTGTAATCCCCACCCTGCATTTGCCTATGTTGCGGCGATTCATCGTTATTCAGCGGTGTTCCGCCGTTTCAGGTACCAGCGGTCTCTGGTTTTTAAGGGGGCAGAGACCGCTGGTACTTAAGTGGTTAAAGGTTTTGAAGTATGTTATCTCTTTTGTCATGCACTCCACTTATCTGTCTCCCTGTCTTTACTTTTACAGACTTATGTGCAAATTTGTATAAATAAATATAAATTTACCAACTAAAAAAATTGTTATAGTGTGCTGAATGTTATGTCCATTGTCTAAAGGATTTCTTTGCTTATCTCTACATAATAATGCAAAGGAAGATTAGGGCTAGATGGAGGTGTTGCGAGGACATGTCTTTTGCCAAACTTGTTTATGCTAATAAGTGTTCCTCCCAGAAAGTTGGTGGGAAATCCATACTGAGGTAACAGAAGCCTCGTACACACGTGCAGCTTTTCCACACCACCCTTTTTTTCAGAATGGAAATGTAGGATATTATACAACATCCTGAATTTAGAAACTAGATCCGAATCTGAGACAAAAAAGAGATAAAAACCTGGTAGCAGTCAAAGAACTATGAGACAGGTTGGGGGCTGTTACTCAGGATTGACCATCCATAGTGAGCCACCCCCTGTTGCTCAGATCGGGTAGGTAGATCAGTTTATCTATCTGATGTACAACATGATCCCTGTAAGAATCCACCATTGCATATTGGACATTTTTTCTTGTCTTGTTTTTTTTCCACTTTTGCCGTTCTTTGTTTTCCAAAGGGTCTTTCCTTTCCTTTTTCATTTTTTGTCTTCTTTTCTTCGTTTGTCTGTGTATTAACTCCCCCAAAAAGGAAGTCAAATCAACTCAGGAAGAGAACGGTCAATGATGCAAATTAAGGGCCTGCTTCCACTACACACGGATTATTGATGCAGAAAAGTTGACTCCAATGAATGCCTATGGGCTTGATTCCACTAAACGCGATTTTTCTGATGCAAATTTCCCATAGGCATTCATTAGAGTCAGTTTTCTGCATCCAGAATCCGCGTGTAGTGGAAACGCCCTAAGTTGGGCAGAGGAACATGGCTATGAAGTCCATTTTTTCAATTCTGGGCAAATGTTCAAAGTTGATGCCCACCAACCCCCCCTTGTTGCATCTACTTCAACAATTTTTGAATCTTTAATTTTAGCCAGTGATAGCGTGTATTACTATGCACATCTATAAATGTTTCATGAAATGATTGCATCTATTAGCCCATCAGTCCTTCATCACAACAGTGCTTAATATGTATGCATATACTGTCTGAGGGAAAAGGCATACATTACTTTAAGTGGATAACTTGACTGCAGTAGAGTTATTTTTCTCTGCCTGCTTTCATTGCAGCGCTTAACATTACCTCTTCATGACTGACACATTAACAAAGCATTTATGTTCTGACTAGGAGATATTAATACATAGTGGTGTTACATTCACATGCCACCAAGACACTTACAGCCTGTCTTACATGAACTTCAGCTATTGTGTGAAAGAATTGTCAGCGTGGCAAACCTGAGCAACAACAATAATAATAATAATTACATATGTAAATGCCAGATAACAGAACTCAGCATAAAAGCTGAAGTACAAAACTTGTTTTATATTTTACCTCTCAAAGAATTACCAGTTTGTTCAATCGCTTGTATAAATCACACACATCAGCCACACCGCAGAGTCAGGAAGTTGTCACCGGTGTTTCCTGTTTTAGCTTTGCAGTCATATGTGTCACCGGCCTGTTCACGGTCAATGACTCGGCATTACAAATGCTCAAAAGAAAAGTATATTGTTATCAAATTCTTTTGGTATTGATAATGGCAGAGAGCAGGGAATAGTCAGCGCATGCGCAGACCTGTCACGCCGGCGAGCGTGATGACGTGAAGCGGCCGGCGTGATGACGCATTGCGTCAATAACCAGGAAGACCCGGCCAACACCAGGCCCGGGTGACGCCGATAACGGGGGCCGGCGGAGGCTAAAGGAGACGAGCCAGGAGGACCCTGCGGGACCTCGCCGCCTACGGTGAGCTGGAAGAAGCCCCAGGTAAGTGTATTCTTTTAAATTCAGGCACTTCTCTGAGTCCCTTTAAGTAAAAACTGAAAAGCCACCTGTTTAGTATAGCATTTGCCTTTTTCCCTGTAACACATCACACTGCAACTACAGTATGTACTGATCTGAGACAAGCTTATGTGCTTTGGGTCCTAAGTTAGAAAAGCAACTTACAAATGTTTTGTTGTTGTTTCGCAACTAATAAGAATGTTGGCACCATAAACTTAGATGCACATACTAGGAAAGGTTGTAGGGGAGTACAGTCCTCTGTTCCTTAAAGCCTGAGGCAGGGAACACACTTGTCTGTTTTCGTGCGCGTTTTCTGCACAGAAAAACTGAGAACTCATGTTAATCAATGGGCTAGTACAAACTTAATATGTTGTTCGCGCACAGAAAAAAAACTGACATTCTGCATCCTGATTCTGCATATTTTGTCAGTTTACTCTATCAATTACATCAGCTGCTGTGAAAAAACGCGCGCGTTTTCCTGAATAGAAACACACTTGGTGTGCAGAAAAAGTATACAGGAAAACGCGCGCAGAAAACTGAAAGACTAGTGTGTTCCCTGCCTGAAGAGAGTAAAATTATTTAAAATAAACACATGACGTAGCTGCAAATGAACATTACATACTAACCTCACTGTTAATTCCTCTCAGAAGGTCTCCATTTTCTTCTTACCGTGATCCATTCCAGTTCTGACAATATTTTGTCAGAACTGAAATATAAGAGTTGCTGTGAGTTACTGTATATATCAGCAGCTGTCAGTTACAACTAAATGTGCAAGGTAATGTCCATGTTTCCCTATGGCTCAAGTGGGTGATATTACAGTTTAACAGTTTGCTGATCAGGAAGCTGTTGTGGGGTAATGGCCATTTTTAAAATGAAGGACGGATAATTAATTGATCACAGTGGACAAATGGGACACAGGAGAGGAAAAAGAGATTGTGTAGTAGACTACATGGGAGGTAAGTATGACCTGTGTATGGTTAGTTTGACTTTTTATTTTCAGTTCAGGTTCTCTTTAACCTCTAGCCAATTGCGTCACGCCGAAGGGCGTGGCCACGGCGGCAGCCCCAGGACCGCCTAATGCTGATCGGCGTAAAGTCCTGGGGCTCTGTTTTGCAGGAGATCGCATGCAGGGTGCGCGCGCATCTCCTGCTTGGTGGGGTGGAGCGGAGCGGAGCCTTCAGTCTTCAAGCGGCAACCTCCGCTCAGGAGACTGTTGGACGCCGTCTATTTACATGTACAGAGCTGCGATCTACAGCAGCACTGTACTAAGGACAGCCGTGTGACAAGGCTGTCCCCTCCTTAGGCACAGGGGTGATCGGCTGTCATAGGCTGAAGCCTAAGACAGCTGATCACATGGATTGGCTGGTGGGGGGAGGGAGGGGGAGTATAACACATAATAAAAACAAATTTTTTATCAAAAATAAACATAAATAAACAAAAATATACAAACAAGCATCTGGAGGGGCGATCAGACCGCACCAACAGAGAGCTCTGTTGGTGGGGAGAAAAGTGTGGGGGGGGAATCACTAGTGTGCTGTGTCGTGTGGCCCTGCAGCTTGGCCTTAAAGCTGCAGTGGCCAATTTCTCTAAAAATGTCCTGGTCACTAGGGGGGTTTAACACCGTGGTCCTCAAGAGGTTAACAATACTAGGCCGCAAGTCGTATTACACTGGAAGAACACTTTGCAAGGGTAAATGGCTGAGGAAGCCACTACTGATTTGTCTTCTGCTTATTGGTATTGAACTTGAACTTAACTTCATGTAACTTGGAGCACCTGGCCCACTGCAGCTCTTTGCTTAAGCACGAGACAGACTACAGGATTACCCACACTGGGAGACAATGCAATGGAGCGTAGCTTCTTGGAGTGATGTGTTTGGCTCTTGGCTGTTACTACAAACACGTAGTGTCAGTTTCAATATTTGGCTGCCTCTTGCTGGCAGTGGTCCTGGTGAGATGACAGTTTGCTTGACGTAGGAATGGTGTGTTGGGATTCTTTAGAAACATCTGTGGGAGGCGGAGAGAGGAGAATCTGAGCATGCTATTAGTATGTGTGTATGCGAGAGGAGAGCTGGCGGTCTCAGTGACTGACTACGAGCAGCAGCTGATGGCTGCCTAATAGCACACATGGAGCAGGATGTGCAGGCGCTGTGGAAACTGTAGTTTATCATGTAAGCAAAGCAGACAAAAAAAAAAATCTAACATCAGAAGACAGTCAAACCACTTAACCAATTTAAATGTTTGTAATTGTGTAATTTCAGCTAAAGTTGAACTCTTCCTCTGAATTCTCTCATTGAATGCAATCTTCAGCACAGGATTTCTGCAACCTTTTCCTCAGCAAAGAGTGGGATCACCTGTTAGTTGTAGTTCATGTTAGCAAGTTATCTAAAGTGTCTATTAATACAAATCTTAAAGGGGCACTATGGTGAAAATTAGCTTTCTGGCATAAACCTGTTACCATGTACCTAACATTAGGAGCTTCAGATGCCAAGCAGTTTATTTTTTTTAAATGTGTCCTTGAAAGGTTATACAAGAAGTTTTAAATCAGGATGATACAATGTATTGGCTAACTAAAAAAAATAAGAATAAGCGAGCTTTTGGCTTTGCGCTCGGCCGCTCGCTTATTCTTATTCTTTTTAGTTAGCCAATAAATGGTATCATCCTGATTTAAAACTTCTTGCTTTTACTGATGGCTAGCATGGTACAATACCCTACTGCTACTGAAAGGTTATACAGAGCAGATGCAGTTATCCTTTCCGACGTATCTTGGAGCTAAACGACGTGGCATCCCCCTCTGCTAAGTCAGGCTAAGTTTAACAGCTGATTTCTACGTTCTCTCTCTAAAGTACGGGGACGTGCAGGCTGTGTGCTGGGGAAGTTCATAGAACTGTGAGCAGAAGTAGCCCAGTGAGTGTAAACAGGACTGTAAAGTCATTTACCTTGCTTATTTGTTTATCTAAGGCCCCATTCACACTTGCGTTTTGCCTTGCAAACGGACCGGATCCTGATCGGATCTGTACGGTTCCGATCAGAATCCGGTCCGTTTGCATCAGGCATGCATCAGGCTGCCATCCGGATCCGTGGGCAAAAAATAGCGAAATTAAATTAAAAAATGTTGGGGTCAGCAGAAGGTGCACCTGGTGCACCTGTAGAATCAGGTTCCTCCGCTGTAGGCCTCACCTCCACCTCCGACATTCTGCCAAAACAGCTCCAGCACGTCTGTCACTGCTGCTCCACTCCAGACATGCTTGGCCCATGTGTCCCCATCCGAAATGGCCGCTTGGATACGCATAGGAAGTGGGGTAGAACGTCAGGTTTTTGTAGGCAGTGTGTTCTGTGCCTTCCGTTTCCCATTGGTTTCTGTGTTTCGGATGGTGCTGTCAGGCTCCGGTCAGGCTCCGGTCAGGATGCGTGGGAGATCCGGACCCAAAAAATAGCGCATGTTGGAAAAGAGTCCGGAGTCCGGATCCGATCCGGCTCCGGAACGTACGGAACGGACGCGTGTGAACGTCCGCGTAGACATTACATTGCTATGCGGAACGTACGTTCCGTTTGTACAGTATGCGTTCCGATCCGATCCGGAAAATCCTGATAGCGAACGCTAATGTGAACCGGGCCTAACATCTTGAACATACCAGTGTCAGCTTCAGCCGAGATAAACCTGTTACGGGGCAGCCCCAGTCAGCAGAGGAGGGGGGATGGGCAGGATCTCTGCATGTGCTCTGTATAACCTTTTCAAGCATTTAAAAAAGCAAAAACTGCTTGGTTTTTGTTGCTCCTAATTTAGGTACATGCTAAGAGGGTTATGCCAGAAGAAACCTAATTTTCGTCATGCTGCCCCTTTGAGTTATGTCCTGCTGTTACTGGATGGTTGATGCACATTGGCAAGGTTCACCAGTAGGTGGTGGATACAATATAGCAGCAGCAATCTCAACTGGCTAAAACCAGAAGCTATGAGGATCAGTGGTGGGCAGAAATTTTGCATATGCAAAATTTTGCATCAAAATTTGCAAATGGTAAATCATTTTGTATGTAATACAGGGCCGGTTTAAGTAGCAATGGGGCCCCAGGGCAAAATAAACTTGGGGGGCCCCCCAACAGATACCCCAAAACAAAAATCGTCATTAAGGGACTTTTTTTGCAGCTGGTATAGTCAAGGTGTGAAGCCCCAATCGGTCGAAGCTCCACATTCTGGCTACCCCAGCCTGCATGGGGGACAAGGGGTTAAAAAGTTTCAGGAGTGGGGACCCCACATAATTTTTTTTAAAAAAAATTCCCACACTCTAAACATAAAAAAAAAAAATTGGGAAAATAGGAAAAAATGCCAGGGATCTTCATACAGCCATATTGCGGCTGTATAGCGATCCCTGGCCAAAGCGCTGTGGCTGCATATGGACCCCCTGGAAACCCCGTCAGGAAATGTATTGCTCTTTCGTTTGATGCATGTAAAATTACACTACCGTTAGGTTTGCTACTAAAAGTGATATTTACCGCATTTAAAAGTATACTTTTTTCCTTCGAAAAAGTGCTTTGTCTGCAGTATAACGAGCCCAGAGCCATGTGTTTGCAATGCTTTTTTTTTTAATCTACCTGCCTCATTAAATAGCTGTCATGCTCGCAGTACCCGCCTTGAAAATGAAACCTGCAGCCAACTTTTTCAACTCTAAACTTAATTTCTTGTGGCTCTCTTTCCATGTGCAGCGTTGCCCCTCCTATTCCATGTTCAGCCCCCTCTTTCCCTCTTTTATATGTAAAATCCATGTATAGCAGTCTCTCTCTCTCTCTCTCTCTCTCTCTCTCTCTTTCTCTTTCTCTCTTATGTACAGCTCTCTTAGGAGCTGTTGCTCACTTTCAGCCTCCCTATTCCAGTTGCATCTCCCTTTTCCATTTACAGAAACCCCTCCTCCACCTCCAGCCCCCACACCACCACCCTTTGACAGCAGTTGCCCAACACCTGGGCCTTTGGGGCCTTTCCAAAAACACAGCCCTAACTGTAGCTGCCACCAATGATGATTGTAATGTGCTAATTAAGTTTTCACAAAATTTGCATAATTTTCATAATTACAATTACGATAATAGGAAACAAATCGTAATCCTGAAAAATTCTGCTTAATTTTGCGCAATTAAGAATTACAAATTTCTGATAATTAAGAATTACAATTTCCTGAAGTCATTGCACATTTTGTGTTGTAATGTCGAAGATGCTAAATTTGGGCTCGTCACTAGCACAGAAGTCTTGTCTTTGTTCAGTGGAGAGGAAAAGGTGTAGAAAGTAACATGAAACATAACTGGTTATTTAAAACTGAGGTGTCTATAAACTGGCATTTTCCTACTAATTCATTTCAGATGTAACATTATATCATGCTGTCTGGCAAAGGAATTAGATTGGAAGATTTGCCAAGACAGTTCAGAAAGAAGGATGTCCTGTAAATAGCGTATGAAATAAGCAAGTTTTAATTTAAAAAAAAGTGTTAAATTATTTGAATAATGAATATGTCAGGAAGATTTGCTGACACGTCTAACTCCCCAGCAGATACGGTGAAAAATGCATACTAAAGACTTTATGTTCCAGTCAGTTGCAGCAAGACGAATTAAATGCCTGAAAGTGAAAATTGCAGCTGCCAGAGCTATGAGTTTAAAGGGTGAGTAAACTTAATTCACAAATCACATTATTTTAAAGACCTGGCATAACTATTCGCAGGCATATTTTATAAGCCCTTAAATCTTAACACAATATTAAATATAAGAGGTTATATTGTAGTGATTTCACCCATCTGGGGGAGGAGGGGCTATTTTTTTCCCCTGAAAAAACTGTAAAAAAAATTAAAATATGGAAAACAACCTGAGATCAGATATGAATTCAAGCATGTAAAAGGTTTTTTTAACTTAACGCATGCATGAAAAAAAGGCGCCATGAAAAAAAGAGCCCGGCTGGATAACGAAATGGCGCCGGTGGATAATGAAATCTGGTGCAGTGACTGGTGGTATATAACACTGCGTGCGCTCATGTAGGTAGGTGCACTGAACAGGTAGGTATGCAGTGATTGGTATTACAAATGTGCAGCTGTCACACACACAGGTACCATGAACAGGTGCAGTGACTGGTGGTATATAACACTGTGTGTGCTAATGTAGGTAGGTGCACTGAACAGGTAGGTATGCAGTGATTGGTATTACAAATGTGCAGTTGTCACACACACAGGTACTGTGAACAGGTGCAGTGACTGGTGGTATAAAACACTGAGTGCGCTCACGTAGGTAGGTGCACTGAACAGGTAGGTATGCAGTGATTGGTATTACAAATGTGCAGCTGTCACACACACAGGTACCATGAACAGGTGCAGTGACTGGTGGTATATAACACTGTGTGTGCTAATGTAGGTAGGTGCACTGAACAGGTAGGTATGCAGTGATTGGTATTACAAATGTGCAGCTGTCACACACACAGGTACTGTGAACAGGTGCAGTGACTGGTGGTATATAACACTGTGTGTGCTCATGTAGGTAGGTGCACTGAACAGGTAGGTATGCAGTGATTGGTATTACAAATGTGCAGCTGTCACACACACAGGTACCGTGAACAGGTGCAGTGACTGGTGTATAATATAACACTGCGTGTGTTCACGTAGGTAGGTGCACTGAACAGGTAGGTATGCAGTGATTGGTATTACAAATGTGCAGCTGTCACACACAGGTAGTCACTGAATGTGCTGGGCCTGGCAGTGGCACAGTAGGAATTACCAAGGGGCCAAGGGCCAACTGCGAGTGACTGACAGAGCTGTCTGTGGGACACACACACACACACAAAAAAAAGGATAACAAGAACAACATTAGCTCTCAAAAGAGCTGTTGAGGGGTGCTTTTTAGCAATAAGTATCAGCAAGGAGCAAACTAGCAAGCCTAACAAGAGCTTAACTAAGCTTTCTCTATGTCTACAGCAGGTTCTCTCCCTCTCTTCCATTACTGCAGCAACATAAGTGAGTAAAAAGGCTGACGCTGCCTGCCTTTTAAAAGGGAGGGGGGCTCCAGGACGGAGTGTAGCCTGATTGGCTACCCTGTGTCTGCTGATTGTGATGTAGAGGGTCAAAGTTGACCCTAATGATGTAGTATAGGGGGCGGGTTGAACTTGCATATAGTTTGCGGTTCACCGCGAACACGAACCACCGAAGTTTGCGCGAATCGGTTCGCGGTCAAACCGTTCGGGCCATCTCTAACGGCCACACGAATGGAACACAATGTGAACAAGGTATTAGACTTAAGACAAACGTGATCTGCATGCTTGTTCAGGGGCTATGACTAAGTATTATGAGTATTAGAGGCAGAGAATCAACAGGACAACCAGGCAATGTGCATTGTTGAAAATAAAATAATAATAACAATACGGCAGCCTCCAAGTCCCTCTCAGGCTAGTTTTCCTTTAAGTCTAATTTAGTAATGGCTTCACACATATTTAGTTTATATTTTCTCAGGGGGCTCACTTTAAGTCCTGTTAAAAATATTCCCATTCAGTTCTGAACATATAAAAAGCATTACTTTAGCTAACGCATGCTATGATTTAGCTTTTGGTTGTATTATAAATGACATGTTAATGGAATCATAACGATCACCTACACTCCACGTCCGCCTGTCTGGATCACTAGGGTTTTGCATTATATAATAAAAATATTCTTTATCCATGGAATAGAAAAGGAACTATTTATATTGCATTAAAAATGTGAACTGTGGGTTTTCATTTTATTACAAATAAACGCCTTTCATTGTGTTGTAAAGATTTCACAAAGCTCTCTCTGCAAGAATAGTTTAACCATCATTTAGGTGGCACGTGCTTTTTACTGAATCCAGGCCCTTATCTCTCAAAACAGGGCCCTTTCTAACCTATGTGTTGCTCCAGGCAAAAAAACCTGTGCCCAACTTATTTATATACACACACATACGGTACAGGGAAAGGAGGGTAGAAGGTAAGTGGTGTTTATCAACCAAGGATTGCACCTCAGGGACACTGTAGAGCGGGACAGGGATGCTGTGCACTGCAGACTGCCTAAAACAGAATTAGATGAATACAGGTGGTGTAGTATTGTACCTTGTATGCTAGGGCTGCCCAAGGCCTTTGCCCAGTGGCGTATCAATAGGGGGTGCAGAGGTAGCAACCACATTGGGGCCCCCTGGGCCAGAGGGGCCCCAAAGGGTCCACCCTCTATCGCAGTATTAGCTCGCTATTGGTCCTGTGCTGGTAATAATCCTTCTATAGATGCTTTAAATAGTAGTTATCCTTAACACATTGTTCCTTATCCCCTTCTTACATCTCACAGTGTCTGTGGTTGTCCTTGGCAGGTTTTGGTATACCATATCAATTGTTATGTACACAGTGCTTGGGGGGGGCATGTAAAACTTGCACCGGGGTCTCTCAGGATGGGGCCCCCTATGGCTTCTGGGCCCCCTGCGGCTGCATCCCTTGCCAAGTCTATTGTTACGCCCCTGCCTCCCTACTAGGTTTCTACCGTATTAGCTATGGTATATAAGGCCTCCCTCACACAGGTGGCTGCAGGCATTGCATCCAACACCTGCTAGTTGCTTCCATGAACCTGTTGGGCACTTGCAAGTGAGGAGGTGTCCATCCCATGGATGCACATATAAGCCTGGTGGAGTCATTTTGCCTGATGAAGCGGGATAGTGACCCTTGAAACGCGTTGCATTTTTGGAGTTTCTAAATAAATGTTACTGTGATTTATAGTAACGTCTCATAGTCCAGTTCTTCTTTCCACGAAGGAGGTGAGTCCACCAACTTCCCCCTTTTAGTCGGATTTTAACTATTTTATTCTTGTTGGCGCCTCTGAAATACATATCTGCAAATTATGTAGTCCACCCTGGATGGAGGGGTGTATCCCCATCTTCTTCCTGTCTACATGTATCAAACGCAGATAGAACAGAGGCGCCAAAAAGAGTAAAAACACTATTATTTAAAAACAGTAAAAAGAGGGAAGGTAAGGTGGACTTACCTCCCTCTAGCAGTGGACAACAAAACTCTGAGGTAGAGTAGAATGCACTTATTAAACAGTGTAACTGCTAAAGATGCAATGCGTTTCGCGGGCCACAGCACCGCTTCCTCAGGCTATACAGGAGTTCAAAAAAGCTGTAAATGGGACATATACATAAATCAACAAAAAAGCATCAAACACTGACAGAGGCATACAGCTGTAACACTGGAACATAAATTTCATTATAACCAGCATCTGCTGGTCTGTGAAGGTCAGATAAGTCTATCTTATCTAAGCAAAAAACACACACACAAAAAAAAAATAAAAAATAAAAAATTGTGTGACAGTGGGGAGAGTGCATGCTCTCTAAACTGTTTTTACACTTGCATAGTCTTGGCGGTTATATCATTGTGACTGTTTCAGTCCGAATATACATGTGTAAAGATTCTTGCATTAACTAGAATAAAGTAACCCTCTCAGCCCGATTAGCTGCATTGAAGGCAGGCTCAGGCAGAGTAGGATCACCTAGGATATGTGCTATATAACACTAAATGCTTATAAGTAACAACAAGACATTTACCAAGTGCTTGCTCTAAAATTAATGGCAGTGAAAGAACGATGTGTAATAAGGTGGTAATGTCTACTACCAGTGGAACAAAAAAGCGAGGAGCTGGCTGTTAGCCAGTGGGTGACATACCTGTATCCAATCCAAGTATTGAATGAGCATCTCTGTGCGGGCGTGCTCCATAAAGCCTCTATTTGTACTTAGCTAGGAGAGGTGGGGGCCAATCAGTGTGCGCCACGCGCCGGGAGAAGTACGCCCACCATCGGCCTGGCCAATGGGGAGATCCGGTGGAATTCCAACAAAATGACGCCTATGTGGCGGTCGCCATCTTGTGGGTTGGAATAGGAATGTCTCCTGTATGGCAGTCGCCATTTTGTTGGTTTGTATGTGGGGCAGACATAATAATGTCGCATGGGAGGGCGGCCGCCATCTTGTGGGTTAGAAAGGTACTTTTGTGTATTGATGCTTCGATGGTGGCTGCCATTTTTTTGGTGGGGAACCAGGAACAACTATATGAAGCAGAGTGCTGATTGTGATAGACAATTCGGGAAGATATTTGCAGAGACAATAATTATAAACAGCATATGATCAATAATCAAATATAAATAAACGTGCAACGGGAAAAAAAATTAACGTGCAACGGGAAGAAAAAAAAACAAAAACGTGTTGTTAATAGGTATCAATCTGGTGTTATGCTGAAACTTAGACATGATATATAAAAGACTCCATAAGATATCAGATTAAATGAGATGTATAAAAAAGGATGTATAAAAAGAATGTATGAAAAACATTCTACAAGGTCTCTAAAAAGACCATACAATATCGAATTGATAATATAAAAATAAATATAAATATAGATGTAATAGACAGTATGGGTATAAATGCATGTTATTAAATAAACCTTAAAAAGGACTAAAAATTCTAAGACATCTTAAAAAGAGAGCGACTAGAAAAGTACATAAAACATTCGGTCAGGTTGCTGCAGCCGGCACCATAACAGATTTCCAGTTTATGAGTAGTGTAATTAAAAATTAGTATATTTTTTCCAGAATTTCATTTAATCCATCCGGTACTAGAAAGAAAAAATATACTAATTTTTAATTACACTACTCATAAACTGGAAATCTGTTATGGTGCCGGCTGCAGCAACCTGACCGAATGTTTTATGTACTTTTCTAGTCGCTCTCTTTTTAAGATGTCTTAGAATTTTTTGTCCTTTTTAAGGTTTATTTAATAACATGCATTTATACCCATATTGTCTATTACATCTATATTTATATTTATTTTTATATTATCAATTCGATATTGTATGGTCTTTTTAGAGACCTTGTAGAATGTTTTTCATACATTCTTTTTATACATCCTTTTTTATACATCTCATTTAATCTGATATCTTATGGAGTCTTTTATATATCATGTCTAAGTTTCAGCATAACACCAGATTGATACCTATTAACAACACGTTTTTTTTTTTTTTTTCTTCCCGTTGCACGTTTATTTTTTTTCCCGTTGCACGTTTATTTATATTTGATTATTGATCATATGCTGTTTATAATTATTGTCTCTGCAAATATCTTCCCGAATTGTCTATCACAATCAGCACTCTGCTTCATATAGTTGTTCCTGGTTCCCCACCAAAAAAATGGCAGCCACCATGGCATCGAAGCATCAATACACAAAAGTACCTTTCTAACCCACAAGATGGCGGCCGCCCTCCCATGCGACATTATTATGTCTGCCCCACATACAAACCAACAAAATGGCGACTGCCATACAGGAGACATTCCTATTCCAACCCACAAGATGGCGACCGCCACATAGGCGTCATTTTGTTGGAATTCCACCGGATCTCCCCATTGGCCAGGCCGATGGTGGGCGTACTTCTCCCGGCGCGTGGCGCACACTGATTGGCCCCCACCTCTCCTAGCTAAGTACAAATAGAGGCTTTATGGAGCACGCCCGCACAGAGGCGCTCGTTCAATACTTGGATTGGATACAGGTATGTCACCCACTGGCTAACAGCCAGCTCCTCGCTTTTTTGTTCCACTGGTAGTAGACATTACCACCTTATTACACATCGTTCTTTCACTGCCATTAATTTTAGAGCAAGCACTTGGTAAATGTCTTGTTGTTACTTATAAGCATTTAGTGTTATATAGCACATATCCTAGGTGATCCTACTCTGCCTGAGCCTGCTTTCAATGCAGCTAATCGGGCTGAGAGGGTTACTTTATTCTAGTTAATGCAAGAATCTTTACACATGTATATTCGGACTGAAACAGTCACAATGATATAACCGCCAAGACTATGCAAGTGTAAAAACAGTTTAGAGAGCATGCACTCTCCCCACTGTCACACAATTTTTTTTTTTTTTTTTTTGTGTGTGTGTGTTTTTTGCTTAGATAAGATAGACTTATCTGACCTTCACAGACCAGCAGATGCTGGTTATAATGAAATGTATGTTCCAGTGTTACAGCTGTATGCCTCTGTCAGTGTTTGATGCTTTTTTGTTGATTTATGTATATGTCCCATTTACAGCTTTTTTGAACTCCTGTATAGCCTGAGGAAGCGGTGCTGTGGCCCGCGAAACGCGTTGCATCTTTAGGAGTTACACTGTTTAATAAATGCATTCTACTCTACCTCAGAGTTTTGTTGTCCACTGCTAGAGGGAGGTAAGTCCACCTTACCTTCCCTCTTTTTACTGTTTTTAAATAATAGTGTTTTTACTATTTTTGGCGCCTCTGTTCTATCTGCGTTTGATACATATTACTTATCCACCCTTGGTGGAGGGGTACGCCCCCTTTTTTCTCCTGTCTACAGAGAGCGACATTTAGGCCTCTTGCACACTGCAAGCAAATCAGATTCAGATTCAGATTTTTAATCTGTTTTTACATCCGATTCCGATTCAGATTTTTAATCTTAACTGCATGCTGCGTTTTTGATCCGTTTTTCTGTTGAATGTATTCAAGGAAAATCGGAAACGGAATCGGAAACGGAATCGGAATCGGAATTGGAAAACGGATTTGCAGTGTGCAGGGAGCCTTATACCCGAGTGGGGTCGGGTACCAATTCTCCCCACCTGCCTTTCAAGTGGTTGCCTGCTGGTGACCCTTTTTTGTGAGTATAATTCTGCACGAACTATCTAGACAGATTTTCTCTGTTAAAACTATATTGCACTATTGGGCTCTCGGTGCCCTGTTTTTTCTTTTGTTTTTCTTCCTGTCTACGGAGAGGGACTTCAGGTGAGGTCAGGTCATAATTCACCCTACTTGCCTTTCCAGTGGTTGCCTCTGCAGCAACTCATGTTTGTTAGTATAACCATTGTGTTTTTTGTATTATACCACCATTCATTGAAAAACTACACCATTTGGGCTCTCAGTTTCTTGTGTTTTTCTTTCAAACAGACAAGAATGGTCAAATACAAGCCAAAGGTCAAGATCCAGTAATCTAACAATGTGAGAGCGCACCCAGCAACTAACCAAAGCTATGCTTGTCACGGACGATGACTGGGAGCACTCTGCAGGTTTAAAGACAACTTTCATCCAATCAGTGGCCTGCCACACTCCACACATCCAATCACACAGTAGTACACCTACCTAGGCGTCAGCTGTAATGTCAGCTGACACCACACTATCAGCTGAACAGAGTCAGCTAACTATTGTTTACATCTGCAGAGGGTGTGCTGAGTGTACTGCCTATCAGAATGTGTGGCCTGTGTCTCAGCAGCGGCGTCATCAACGGGGAACAAGTCCCAAGACCCGGAAGCAACGGATTCCACCTGGGTCTCGGCAGAAACATCAAAAAAAGGCAGGTTCCTTATAAGCAAATTCTAAAGTACTAAAGGGTGATAGAGCTCTGCCCTTGTGAGCTTACGATCTATTATAAAGGTAAAGGAAGGAAACAATAAATGGGATAGTATACAATATGTGTACCTAAGCACAGTGTGCTTTAGATTATGTTTAGTAAGGAGCACAACTTGGCCAGAGGAAAAAAAGCGGAATGGCCTAAGTTTGGAGCATATGCTTGTTGGGAAAAAGTGAGTTTTTAAGGAAGCATTTAAAGATTTCAAAGGTTGGAGAGTGAGGGATGTGTTTGGAATCCAGAGGAGGGATGAGACTCTTCAAGACTCTTGAGAAATCTTGTATACATGAATGTGAGGAGGTGATTCTAAAGGAGGACAGAAGAAGGTTGTGTGCAGAGCGGTAACTGTGGTTGTGGTGGTATCTGGCAACTAGTGAGGAGATGTACAGAGAAAATAGATTGTGAGAAGCTTTGTAGGTTAGGGGTAAGAGTTTGAAATTGATCCTCTAGGTAATTGGTAGCTAATAAAGAGCTTGACAGAGAGCAGCAGCAGAGGAAGAGCGAGAAGATAATGAGTCGAGCTGCCAAATCCAGTACAAATTGGTGGGGTGCCAGTCTGTTAGTTGGTAGTCCATAAAGTAGTATATTACAATAGTCCAGATGAGATATTATAAGAGCGTGTACTAACATTTTAGTATTGTCCTGAGTGAGTAAAAAAATCTGATGCGAGCTATGTTTTTGAGTTGAAGATGTCATGAGCTGGTTAAGAAGTGAATGTGAGCAATACATGAGAGAGAAGAATCCAACAACACCCCTAAGCAATGTGCTGTGGGAAATTAAGTTATAGGGGAGTTATTAACATGTATTCTTATGTCAGGCTGTGGACAGAAACAGTGGAAAAAGTATTAGTTCCATTTTACTAATATTAACCTCTTGAGGACCATAGGCTTACACCCTCCTAGTGACCAGGCTATTTTTTTACAATTTAGGCAACTGCAGCTTTAAGGCCTCACTGCAGGGCTGTACATCTCAGCACACAAGTGATTCGCCCCCTCCCCCTTTTCTGTCCACCAACAGAGCTTTCTGTTGGTGGGCTCTGATTGCTCCTGAACATGTGTGAGGAGGGAGTTCAGGTCTGGGGCTGAGAGGAACAATTGTGTATCATCTGCATATTAGTTCATGAAATGGTTCTTTACTTCTCAGTAACTGCTGGGGGCAGCACGCTGGCATTGTGGTTAGCGCTCTCGCCTTGCAGTGCTGGATCCCCGGTTTGAATCCCAGCCAGGTCAATATCTGCAAGGAGTTTGTATGTTCTCCCCGTGTCTGCGTGGGTTTCCCCCGGGCACTCCAGTTTCCTCCCACATCCCAAAAACATACAGATAAGTTAATTGGCTTCCCCCTAAATTGGCCCTAGACTGTGATACATGCACTACACGATACATACATAGACATATGACTATGGTAGGGACTAGATTGTGAGCCCTCTGAGGGACAGTTAGTGACAAGACACTACAGCGCTGCGTAATATGTCGGCGCTATATAAATAAAATAAACTGTATCTTGCATCAAATACTATAAAGTATGTGGTTACAAACATTGCCAGTCATCTTGTAACGACTGGTGTCAGCAAGAAGAGATTTTCTGATTATTGGTGATCTGCAGTATCACCAATAATACAGATACTATACCTGATTATGTGGTGATGTGCAGAATCACCAATAATGCGAGTATAGCGAGACACAGGACAACCAGATGTAAAGATAGGTGTTTGGTGCAACAGTAATACAGATAGAGATACCAACTCCCCCAGAGAAGCTGGTAGAGGGAAATATCTCTATAGAACACAGGGATCAGCACTCCAGCAAGCTGGAGATGCAGATGAACTAGTAATCAGTTCACCCGAGGAGCGGGTGGTGCACAGTAAGACAACGTATACTGATCACCCGTGGAGCGGGTGATTCAGACTGTACTGCAGCAGGTGATCAAGACTGTACTGCAGCTCCTAATCACCTGAGGAGCAGGTGATGAGGACAGTACCATAGTTACTAGTCACCTGAGGAGCAGGTGATTAAGACTGTACTGCAGCTACTGGTCACCTGAGGAGCAGGTGATTAAGATTGTACTGCAGCTACTGGTCACCTGAGGAGCAGGTGATTAAGACTGTACTGCAGCTACTGGTCACCTGAGGAGCAGATGATTAAGCTGTACAGAGAATCCCTCACCAGGGACTAGGCTCACTGGTGAGGGCAGGAGAGTCAGACAAGCAGATTCGGCAACAAACGGACAGATACAGTACAAAGACAGAAGGCTTAAATCAGAGTAGTGTTCAGGCTGAGTCGGCAACAGGATAAGATAGGCAGAAGCACATAATCAGTAAGCAGAAGAGTAGTCAAGGCTAGCAGAAGGTCATAACAAATAATACAATTCAATTAGTACTTTAGCTATCAACAGAATATGACTAAGTGTGGATCCCCAGCTCCTGCTGGTTCTAGCACACTTTGGGATCTGACTAAGGTCTGAGTGCTAACACATAGCATTTGCAACAGCAAATGCTGACAGGCAGGTCCTATATATACTGAGAGCGCCCACGGCGCTCAGCCAATCAGGAGCACTGCTGGAGTCAGCTGACCGGCCGATCAGCTGACTCCCCTTCTATTCGCATAAAGGTCCTGTCGCATGGCGCACGCGCGTAGCCCTCAGTCTATGTGCAACTAAAGGACCAGGCAAAACTCCACCATGTAACTGCGTGGCGGAGGCCGCCGGCTGAGACGCAGAGACAGCCGCCATGCCGCTCACCGCTGCGGCGGCATCTCCGCTATCTATTACACATCTGTATTAAATGTCTGCTGAAATGCTCTCAGTGGTAAATAGATCAGAGGCTGGACTGCAAAAAAAATGCTTAGTTCAACCCAGAAAATAAACAGACTATCTTATTCACTACAAAATGGTCCCAATATTAATAAATTAGGAGCGGACGCATATATAGGCAAGCACATTCTAATAAACAAACTAACAAACAATGCAGCCACTCAAAGGATACCAAAATACGAATACCTTTATTTGCTATCAATATGAGTAATCACACAAATCACAAAACTATGCCCTAAAAACAGTTAAAAACGGTGCGGAGCACTCCTCAAGACACATACACCAGCCATCCCAGACATACTCCGAGAGTTACCCGTGTTCTGTGGTGGAAGTGCAGACTAGTGCCACAATGCAGCCAACAGCATCTGTTTTAAACAGAGTAGAGATACAGACATGTGGCTCAGCTGATGTCCAACTTTAAAGAACAGACGACACCCATGCTAACCTACAAATAAAAAACACATATATAAGTAGATAAATACTAGTTCTACTTACATAACAGTTGTATTGTGCTCTCTACGGCCTGGGGCACACCAGAAGAGTTTTTCTGAGCGTTTTGAGTTTTTAAATCTGCTGCTAATGTTATCCTATGTGTCTGTGCACACTGGAGCAATGAGGTTTTGTAATAAACCCCATAGCATTACATTGAGAAGAGCTTTTAGAGGTTTCAAAAGCTCTTCCCAATGTAATGCTATGGGTTTTTTTTACAAAACCTCATTGCTCCAGTGTGCACAGACACATAGGATAACATTAGCAGCAGATTTAAAAACTCAAAACGCTCAGAAAAACTCCTCTGGTGTGCCCCGGGCCTACATAATGATTTCTGTGAATTTTCTAAAGGAAAGCAGAAAATCCTATTCTAGGCAGTGGCCATCTTGCTAAGCTAATACTTACATCATATCTTCCCTGACTCTTGTCCCCCCCCCCCCCCTCCTCTTGCTCATTGTGTATTCATTATCTGCCCTCCTTCCAGAGTCTTCAGACACTCCCATTAAGGTGTATACTAGGAACTGCACTGTCTTTTTTTTGCTTGCAAACACCACTGAGCAGAGGATCATGTTTCAGATAGGCTAGGCAGGGAAATAAATGGAAGAGGAGGAATTTATTATAGATAAAAAGAACCCCAAGCATTCAACTCTTTGGCGCTGACTACTAAAGGGCCAGTGCTCCTTAAGTATGTGATAACTCCAAATCATAACAGCAGAAAAAGTTTTGCAAGTTTTGAATGTAGGATTAGCATCTTTTATCACTTAATGCACTCAGACCAGCTGCTGTTGAAATTTGATTTTTATGGTGACACTCCCACTTTAATATCACTTTTTATCAGCATAATGCAATGATATACAGACCAGAAAACAAACCAATAGGCTGTCATAGTAAAGAACAAGTATATTCTATCTAGACATACATTTTCTGCCTATAGTTATAAGAACTAGCATAGACAAACCCATAGGCTAACATAGCAAACAGGAACAAATATATTTTATCTAGACATTAATATTCTGCCTATAGTTATAAACACTAACCTGTTTTAAACAGAGGAGAAACACAGACATGTGGCTCAGTTGATGTCCAACTTGAATATGATATCTTGAAGGAGGGAAAAAGAGTTGGCACTCCTGTAAACGCTGCTAGCAGAGGGGATGTTGCATAAGCATACACTCTCTTCTGTCACTCTGGTGTCATAAGCGTGCTCTGATACTGACAGTGACAGGACGATGTAGTATAATTGGAGAAAAGGAAGAGGAGATCGGCACTGCTAATAAAACTTTTTAACCTCCCTGGCGGTAAGCCCGAGCTGAACGGAGGATTTCTCAGGCCCCGGTGGGCCGATTTGCATAATTTTTTTCTGTTACGCGCAGCTAGCAATTTGCTAGCTACGTGTACATACCGATCGCCACCGCTCCGCACCGATTCACCGCTACCCGCCGCGTCGCCCCTCCCCAGACCCCTTGTGTAGCCTGGCCTATCGGCGCCAGGTAGCGCTAAGGGGTGAATCGGGACTCCCCAGTGCGCCATGACGTGGATGACGTGGATGACGTCATCACGATCGATGCCATGGCAACGGGGGAAGCCAAACAGGAAATCCCATTCTGAACACTAGGCTAGCTACATGATTTGAAAAAAAAATAATTTTTTTTTAAAGTGCTGCGCTGCCCCTTGGAGGTTTTAATAGACCGCCAGGGAGGTTAATCCACAGTGGTGTAGATGGATGCCTCAGCACGCAATACACTTGCATAGCAATAAAGACATGTCAAGTCATCATGGAAGCAATAGGTAGTGCAAACGTTGCTGGGCACACGTGCCTTACCGCTGTTTCACGCAAAAATGCGCTTCTACAGTCCTGGATCTCCTCAGAACATTGCAATCAGAACATTGCAATCATAGCAGAGCTCCCTCTAGTGGCAGCCTTATTATTGTGCTGTTTGGAGGACTGAGTATAACCCTGTCACACAAGCACACTGGTACTGGACTGGTACCAACTTCCAGTTATCTTCAGAGTGCGGAGACAGGTATGGCTGTAGTATGGATCAAGATGATGCAAGGCTGTGAAGCAGCACGCTGCATGCAAAGCTAGTTGCACGCTGGCAAGGAGCAGCAGAACTACTCCGGTCTCTTACTAACCCGGGTCCGCAGACATGCAGCCCCTTGGTTCTCCAAGGATCTCTTCCTGGGCGTCTCAGTATGCTCCTTTCAGCTACCAGCTCTACCTGACGGTAGCAATACAAGGATCCCGCTCAGACGACAGCGGGATGCAACCCCGCCCACTTACTGCGAGCTTCGTCAGGATGCATGCTTAGTTCATCCATCCATATGATAGAGCCCCAAGTTCGTCCAACACATTAGACATCCATTTAAATTGACAGAGCGTAAGGAAAGTTTGTTAAATGCTTGATTTATTTAAAGTGGACCTGAACTCAGAACTTCCTCTCTGCTTTTAAAGATAAGCAACGGCATAATAAGCGTTAAAGAAAAAACATTTATTTGTTACAGCTGATACAAATCCTGCAATAAATCTGCAGTGTGTCTACTTCCTGCTTTCATGGAAGCAGACATAGGGTTAATATCCCGTGTTTACATATTAGCTGCTCTGCTGTGGCAGCCAGTTGATACAGCTGAGAGATCAAATTACACTGATGATTACTCACAGGTGAGGGGGAATTACACAGGCTGAACTCTATAAATGCATACAGGGTGCATTCTCTATGTTTTCCTTCTGTCCTGTGCAGGAGTTCAGGACCACTTTAAACTTTTTTTTTCTTTTTATAGTACAAGGTCTAATAAACAAATCTAAAACTTATTGCACCAAACATATAGGGTATGAATAAAGGCAGGGAAACGTGGGTCTTGCCAATATTTCACTTTCCTTAACCTGAAGGTGGAACAATTAAAAACGTTCCATTTTGCTAGACTTGCAGTGCCCACTTTTGCTTAAAATGATTAAATGTTCTAATTTGTGGAACTCACAACACGAGACAGCAATGACTGCAATAATTTGTAGCTGCAATAACAGGCAAATGTTACAAGATTACTCCCATACAAGAACGGCTGGTCCTCCATTTATCTGCTAATGGAACAAGGCATCAATGCTAGACAATGAGAGCTTTTACCATAATATCTGCTAGCGTCGCTGCAATTTAAAGCTGTAGCTTATATGGTGAATATACGATGGAATATTTACTCACATCTTGTTTCCTAATGGAGGCACATTGCCGTGTTTATGTCTGAATATTAAAGGATACTTGAAATGAGAGGGATATGGAGAGACGGCCATATTTATTTACATTAAAAAAAAATAGACTTATGAGATAATGAAATGTATGTGTAGTACAGCTAAGAAATGAAACATTAGTAACAAAGAAAAGAGTATCATATTGTTTTCGAGTGCAGGAAGAGTTAAAAAACTTGAGTTGTTATCTATGCAAAAGAGCCACTGGGTCCAATACAGTCCTGATTTCTGAATCACTTAAACAGCCAAGAAACAGTGATAGACAGTTTGAGATAAGGATTTACTGCAGGGAAGTTCAAAGGGTCATTATTAGAGATGGCCCGAACCTCCGATTTTCGGTTCGCGAACTTCCGCAAAAGTTTAGTTTGCGCGAACTTCCGCGAACCGCAATAGACATCAATTTGGAGGCGAACTTTAAAAACTAGAAACACTTATGCTGGCCAGAAAAGTGATGGAAAAGATGTTTCAAGGGGTCTAACATCTGAGTTTTTGCATGGATGAGTGGGATAGATGCCAAAAGTCCAGGGGAAAAATCTGAATTTGACGCAAAGCAGCGTTTTAAGGGCAGAAATCGCATTGAATGCTAAACTGCAGGCCTAAAGTGCTTTAAACATCTTGCATGTGTATACATCAATAAGGGAGTGTAATTAGATTACTGCTTCACACTGACACACCAAACTCACTGTCTAACACACCGCAAACAGCTGTTTGTGTAGTGACGGCCGTGCTGGACTGGTGCGCACCATGACCAGAGTGCAGGCCATGGCGGCTTTCCAGCCCATATGGTCGCCGGACTGAGGTAGCTGAATGACAGAACAGTGACTGCCCAGCTGATCAAATTTGGTCTGTCCACAATGAAGCAACAACCTTATTATCATGGGTGTGCCCCCCCGCCTGACACACTCATATAGCCGTCAGTCATTGCTTCATTGTGATACGCAAGCTCCTTCAGCGCGGCAAAGTAATGATCACGAAGGGGAGTTGGCACATGTACATGCCTTTTGTTTTGTTGTTGCAGCTGCAGTGCAGCCAGAAAAATTAGGCAGGCATATACACGCACCCAAAAAATTATTATAGCAGGCGCTGATAGCAGCGGCCTTAAAAATTCAGGAATCCACTTGGAGTCCTGTACCCTGTTGGTGGTGGTGGAGAAGGCAGTCAACCGGCCTGCGGGCAGAGATGCTGTGTGGGGAACGACTTAGTCTTGGGGCAGGCAGTCACACGGCCTGCAGGCAGAAATGCTGTGTGTGGGGACTGACTTAGCAGACCAGACATCCGTGGTCAGATGGACCGTTGACCCAACACTGTGTGCCAGAGATGTCACCACTTGCCTTTCAGCATCACGGTACAGTTTAGGTATCGCCTTTTTTGAGAAAAAATTGTGGCCTGGTATCTTCCACTGCGGGGTGTGGCTTTGCTTTTGTGTGCTGCTTTCCCTCAGGTGGTCATCCCATTGAAGTTTGTGCTTTGTAATCATGTGCTTTCATAAGGTAGTTGTCCCTACGCGAATCTTGGTCTTTCCACGGCTCAATTTTCAGTGGCAGAGAGTACAGATGGCATTGCTCTGATCTGAGGCAGACACACAAAAAAATTTCCACACTGCTGAGCCCTGGGGTGATGGCACTTTGGTGGTGGCGGCCGACTGAGTGTTAAGTGGGGGTGCCAGAATCAGAGCAGGAGGAGGAAAATATGTCACGCTTCTGAGCGGAAGCTGAGAAAGATGAGGTGTTCTGTGTTAAATAGTCAACTACATCCTGACAATATTGGGGATTGATGGCACGTGCCTTCTTCTGAACACTGTACTTTGGTCGAGGGCCACACCAAATCATGATAGCGCGACCTCGAACAGACCTGCCAGGTGGCCTGCTTCTGCCTTTTGTTTTGTCCATATTGGGGGGATGAAGTGAAAGGTATGCACTGACTTGACTAATACAATGTGCAGTCACACAGGCGCAGTTAACAGGTATGCACGGAGTGGTATATCACACTGCGTGCGCTCACGTAGGTAGGTGCACTGTGAACAACAGTTAGGTATATGCAGTGATGGGTATTATAATGTGCACCTGTCACACACAGACAGGTACCGGACAGGCACAGTGACACTGCGTGCGCTCACGTAGGTAGGTGGGTGCACTGAAGTGAACAACAGGTAGGTATATGCAGTGATGGGTATTACAATGTGCACCTGTCCCACACAGACAGGTACCGGACAGGCACAGTGACACTGCGTGTGCTCACGTAGGTAGGTGGGTGCACTGTGAACAACAGGTAGGTATATGCAGGGATGGGTATTACAATGTGCACCTGTTACACACACAGGTAGTCACTGAATGTGCTGGGCCTGGCAGTGGCACACACAGTAGGAATTAGCAAGGCTGTCTATGCAACACAAGTGTCTGTGGGACACACACACACACACACAAAAAAAAAAAAAAAAATCACAAGAACAAGATTAGCTCTCAAAAGAGCTGTTGAGGGGTGCTTTTTTTAGCAATAACAATCAGCAAGGAGCAAGCTAAGAAGCCTATAAGAGCCTAACTAAGCTTTCCCTATAGGTCTCTGCACAGCAGCTCTCCCTTCTCTAATTACTGCAGGCACGCGAGTGAGCCCAATGCCTGATGCTGCCTGCCTTTTATAAGGGGGGGGGGCTCCAGGACTACACTCCCCTGATTGGCTACAATGTGCCTGATGACTGTGATGTAGAGGGTCAAAGTTGACCCTAATGATGCACTATGGGGGTGAACAGAACTTCCGCAAAAGTTTGTGGTTCCCCGCGAACGCTGGCGAACCATTTGGGCCATCTCTAATCATTATTTCTGCTCTGTGTTATAGCTTAAAAGACAGAGTGTGGTTTTAAAACTGCAACTGTGACAAAATGATGCAGTGTTATTAAAAAGAATATATATAACTGAAAATAAAAATATGACATTCTTTTCTTTGCTACTAATGTTCTATTCATTATCTGTACTACACATACAATTCACTATATCATAAGTTATTATTTTTTTTTTTCACTTCAGGTTTGCTTTAAAAGAGATGTTCAATGAGATGCTAATCAGTTTTATGTTACACTGTGCATTACCATAGCATTCTGCATTATCCCAGGAACGCTAATAGTGTACTTGGCGGTGCTCCCCTGGTGTCCGAAGGACCAGTAAACTTGCCGTGCCTACCACAAAATTGCTGCCTTTTGTGCATCAGGCCCAGAAAGTGGCTTGATATTGAACTAATCAAATGTGGTAAATGATGATTTTATATATCTCATTTCAGCCTACTTCAAGGTGTGTATAAATCTACAAAGAGACCCCAATCTGTTTGCTTTGATGCCTCAGGTAATAGTTTGTGGCACAGTATTTTACAGATAGGACATGAGGCTACAGCCTCAGAGTTAGGACTCTTCCTTTTGCTATGGGGAGGGGTAGCAGGATGATGACAAGAGAGGGAAGGAGGAGAATGCGTTCATCTGAGATGATCTGGCACTTGGGATCACACAGTGACACATCGGGGAGGCTGTACACACTAGATTCTTGGAAGAGATGCCCCTGACCAGCTGCCTTGACTGAGAACCCTCTAGCATGTGGGGCTATCTTCTGCAGAAACTGAGCATAAAAGCAACCTTTTTCCCAGCTGTCAACATTGGAATATAGGGTTTCCAGGGCCGGGCTGAGGCAGTGGTGAGAGAGGCTCCAGCCTCAGGGCGCAGTGTAGGAGGGGCACGCAACTCACTCAGTTATCATTCCCCTTTTGTGTTTGAAGAAGAGATAAATAAGAAAAAAGGATACATGGCAGTGACTGCAAGCCAGATAACAAGAGATAAAAGTGTTGGGGAGGTTGGGGGCCCCAGGGTGCCTCTTAGTCTAACAGCAATCAGTGTGTGACGGCTTGGGTGGGGGGGATGGAGGGGCGTACTTTGGTGTCTCAGCCTTGGGTTCTGGAGGTCCTTGTCCCGCCTCTGGTGGGAGGCATGCAATGTTAAACTAATATCATCTGATGCAAACACTGTAAGAAAAATGCATTTTAATTTTACTAACACCTGTAAAAAATTATTTGGGACTGTCCAAAGAAATTGAGTTTAGAAATTGTTGACATACACAGCGAAGTTTGTGTCCCAGAAAGAAGCCTTAGCAACACCAAAATAACAGCAAACGTACCAATGAAGCAATTGCGTCCTTCCAGTTTTGATCCCAAAAGCCACGTATACAGAGGTATACCTACCACTGTTTACATTTTTCCCATTTTTCCATGGAGATATGGTGGACTTTAAGAGTGTTCAGATGTTGGTCTTTTGGAATCTCAAATTTTGGGCTAAGTTCAACTAAACTGCCTTCAGACTGAGGTAGTGGCGTCCCTACCATGGGGCGGCCAGGAGCGCTCCGCTCCGGGTGTAAGCTCCAGGGGGGGTGTCATCAAGGCCTCCCCAGAAGCCTTGATGACACAGGAGGGGAAGCAGCGCTGAAGGAGGGGTGGCAGCGTCGGCGGGGAGGGGGGAAATACCCCCCCACATCTCCCTCACCTGGGTCCCCTCCTTCGGCGCTTCCCCTCCACGATTGCCGGCAACGGACACTGACAGGGCGGCTGATAGCCGCTCTCAGTTTACCCGAGAAGGGCTACGGGAAGATGGCCGCCGACGCCCGCACTGGAGACAAAAATAGACGGCAAGATGGCCGCCGACGCCATCTTGCCGTCTATTTTTGTCTCCCGTGCGGGCTTCGGCGGCCATCTTCCCGTAGCCCTGCACTGATGACGCAGCAGGAGACGGCGCGGGACATTCAAGAGGAGCTGCGGAGAGAGAGGCTGCCTGGGATTCGGAAGAGAGGTTTCATCTGTAGGTAAGTGAATGGTTTTTTTTTCTTTTACAGGTGCACCGGCCCGGCCACCCACCGCTGCTGCCCACCTACCCACCGCTGCTGCCCACCTACCCACCACTGCTGCCCACCTACCCAGCAGGCTACCCAGCAGGCTACCCACCACTGCTGCCCACCTACCCACCGCTGCTGCCCACCTACCCACCACTGCTGCCCACCAACCCACCAGGCTACCCAGCAGGCTACCCACCACTGCTGCCCACCTACCCACCGCTGCTGCCCACCTACCCACCGCTGCTGCCCACCTACCCACCACTGCTGCCCACCTACCCACCACTGCTGCCCCCCTACCCACCACTGCTACCCAGCAGGCTGCCCACCTACCTACTAGGCAATCAGGCTGCTCACCCTTCACCACCTACCCACCGGGCTATCAGCTTGCCAACACTCAAATCTGCTACCGATATTGAGTATTTTGTGGTCAGATCTGCTACCGACATTGTGTACTTTGTGGTCAGATTAACTGCCGACATTGTGTATTTTGTGGTCAGTTTAACTACCGTCATTGTGTATTTTGTGGTCAGTTTAACTACCGTCATTGTGTATTTTGTGGTCAGTTTAACTACCGATATTGTGTATTTTGTGGTGAAATCTGGTGCTGACATTGTGTATGTTCTGGTCAAATGTGCCGCAAGATTGAATGATTTTTTTCTGGTCAAATCTGCCGACATGATTGAATGTATTTTCTTGTGAAATCTGCTCACATAATGTGTAATGTCTGGTGAAATGTTCTCGCATTACGTGTATTTTATGTTGAAAGCTTCTGACATTTTGTGTATTTTCTGGAGAAAAGCTGCGCAATGATGTGAATTTTCTGGAGAAAGGTTGACTAAAACTTGGGTGCACTTTTAAATTAGCTCCACCCCATCCGGTCATAGCCACGCCCATAGCCGTGGGGGGGGGGTGTCTTTCAATACCTAGCACCGGGTGTCAAATGCCCTAGGTACACCACTGGACTGAGGTTGATTCAAGTAAAGAAGACGCAGCAATACCCGTAGCTGCATTTTGGTGGTCTCTCTGAGATTTAGACTGGATCTGTTCTGTTTTTGCATTAACTACTCTGGTTCTAGACTCTAGTCAAGGCTGGTTCAAGCCTCAGTAGGGCACGAGGGCAAAGGTAACTTGGAGTCCCCTTCCGACTCCCCCTTCCCCCAGCAAATTTGGTCCCAGAGCGCTGGTTTCCCACCAGGTCTCTATAAACTGCTCCTCTGTGCCCTAGCTCCTGGGACAGGTGAGTTGTAATCCTTACAACAAATTGTGCAGGGGCACCGGAGAGCAGTCAGGAGGAGACCTGGGACCTGTTCAGCAAAGCAGGGGGCCTTGGGGCAATTGAAGTGGTGGCTCCAGCTTCACATTTTTTTGGGGGGGCATGATGGCTGGCTGGTGGAACCCATTTCGGTGATCAAAATGTATGTTTGTATGGCGAGCTTTAGACTGTTTTTGCCTAGCTAGTTCAGCAATAAGAGGAACCGAATGTAAACATCACAAACAGAAAGGTTTTTGCAGAGCAGATTGTCCAAGTGATGGTGCTATTATGGAAGAAAAGTTGCCTACAGATGTACTTGGCTAGTTGGCTGGCATGCTTTAATTCTTACTTGCGGGCAATCTGCTCCTGGGTGGACAGATCATTCTAGCTCCCAGCTTGTGTGTGATGACTCTACAAGAAAGGGAAGGGGGGAGAGGCAGGAGGAAGAGAAACACTGCGTTTGATAATTCCTTATCTTAGTAGCTAAGCATTGCTGATGTTTTGAATCAGGATAATACCATTTATTGGCTAATTTAAAAGAAAAACAGTAAGCTTTCAGATAGTAAGCTTTCTTCAGACTATATTCCTGTTGACTGATGATGTTAGAACATACAATCAAAAGGATGTAGAGATATTTTTTTCTTGTAAATATATGTGTCATCCAGATACATTAATTACAAGGGATATTGCAAGGATTGCGAGGTATTTATGGCAAATAGTTAGGAACCTTGGTTTATTTAAAGAGTAACTGTCAGGCTGCAAAAGCTAATTTAAACCTCTATTCTCCTGTGTTAAACTGCTTAGAAGGAAGCCAAAAAGGCAATACTGAAGTAAAAAATCTCTCTTACTTTGATGTTTGCTGAACAGCATGCCTCTATGTTCCCAAGCTCCTAAGGAGGCCGGCAGGCCGCATAACAGATACTGCAAAGCATTCTGGGGCTGCTTCTCCCCACTGCACTCCCTTGGTCCTCCCCTTCATTTCCCTATCCCGCCCTAAGGCCCGGTTCACATTGGCGGTCGCCGTCCGGAATCGGCGTGCCGGAGCCGGACCGCATGCGGAACGGACGGAACGGACGCACGGCACAGCAATGAAAGTCTATGCGTCCGTTCACATGCGTCCGTTCCGTCTGGACCGGAACCGGACCGGATCCGGCGTAAGATCCAACATGCGCTATTTTTTGGTCCGGCTCCTCCGGCAGACGTATCCGGAGCGGAGCCAGACTGTTGCATCCGGCCAATACAAAGCAATGAGAACCGGAGAGCGCACAACACACTGGCTGTAAAAAACGGACGCTCCACCCCACCTCCCATGCTTCCTCCATGCTACAGCGGCCATCCTGGACGGGGACACATGGGCCCAGCGCCCACAGAGTGGAGCAGCAGCGACCTCATGCTGGAGCTCCCCGGCAGCAACATGTCCGATACGTCTGATAACGAGGAGGTGAGGCCCTACAACGACCCCAGAGCTTCTGCCGACCTCCCAGACCCCAGGTATTATTATACAGCTTGTTATCTCAAACGGATTCGGACCGCAACCGTGTTCATACCGCACGGAAAACGGATGCAAACGGCCCGGTATCGGAACGGATCCGGATAGGAACCGTACGGATCAGGTCCGGTCCGGATCCGGTGCGGTCCGGACATCCGTTCCGGTTTTTAAAAAACCGCAAGTGTGAACGGGGCCTAAGGCTGCTTTCACAGTGAGAAGTTACAGGCTAATGTTACTGCAGCTTGTAACAGCAGCCCAGCTCACAACACTGAAAAATCAATGTGCTGTTCACAGGGCACATGTTCTGTTAGAGTATACTGCATGACTCCGCTATTGTTCCTAGCCATATGGCTAATTAATATTCACTGCACAGTAGTGTTGTCCGGATCATGAACCATTAGGATCTTTGATCCTGATCTTTTTTGTGAGTCGAATCATCAGGAAGCAGGGTAAGGGAGGATATGACATCACAATTGGCTTCATACAAGACAGACAAACATGGAACCTGCCATGAGCTGTCAGGAGCATCATTCTCTGCAAATACTATATAAAAATTCTGTGAAATCCAAACGTGGACAGTGAAATGCATATGTAATGTAAGTACAGCCAATATTTAGCTACTGATATATGTGTTTTTTTTCTCTGACTGAGACCCTATACCTAACAGCTCCTCTTTAACACCTACATAGACTCAGGCTGTCATGAAGAGTTTTTTGACAGATCCTATCCTATTCACTGTATGCTGCTGGAGCCTGGAAACAGTTATTTGTAAGTTACTGGGGGGGGGGGGGGGGGGGGGGGGAGCCTGTAAGGTAACACTGGCCCTGGTTCTAGGTTTGTATTAACAAGCTATTTGCGTTGAAAGTTAGCTTAGTGTTAGCTGTGAAATTAATAATCAGTAATTGTGCTTTTGATCAAACAAGGAAAAGCTATTGAAAGTGATACCTTTAATGGATAACTGCAGTGCAAATCTAAAACTTCTTGTGCTCCAGGCTTCTGCAATAGGCTTATTATACAAATGCACACAGAAGAAATGATGTTTATACAGCAGCACGTTCTCTCTTTGAAGTGCAAGTAGGATTCATAGAAGGTACAGAATATGTAAACACAAGGCACAGTGGTGAAAAACAACACACTGGGCTTGATTTAATAAGAATTTTCTAAGCTGAAGATCATTGAAGAGCCTTGGAGACCAGTGGAACCCTGTCCTGGAGTTATACTAAATTGTCTACTATTAGTAAGAAGAATTTTGTTAAATTGGCCAAACACAGATCGATTATGACCCAATATGCCAAATCCATCAATCCCTATCCAATTAGAATCCAATTAATCAATGATTAGTCCCGTCCCTAGAGTATGGAATATGGAATAGAGTATGGAAAAAATCTTTTAAAGGGGAACTTCAGCCTAAACAAACATACTGTCATTAAGTTACATTAGTTATGTTAATTAGAATAGATAGGTAATAATATAATCTCTTACCCACCCTGTTTTAAAAGAAGAGGCAAATGTTTGTGATTCATGGGGGCTGCCATCTTTGTCATGGGTGCAGCCATCTTTTTGGTTGAAAGGAGGAGACAAGGAGCAGGAGACACAGTTCCAACTGTCCTGTGTCCTGATCACCCCTCCCAGCTGCACACGCTAGGCTTCAAATGTCGAATTCAAAATGTAAAAAAAAAAAATTGCCCCAAAACAGCAGAACGAGAACAACAACATCAGAAATCCCATCATGCTTTGCACAGCATCAGGGGAAAAATGCCCTGGCAGTTTTCTTCTGTGCAGTTAAAAATGAGGCTTGGATAAGAGAAACAAAGTTCTGATGCTGTGAAACTGTTAAAGAAACACCAGGCCTTTTCAGTGCTGCTGAGTCGATTTTTAGTCTGTAGGTTCACTTTAAGCATTGATCAAACTGCAAGCATTGGACTGCTCATTGCAGTACCTTTAGGCCATCAATCTGCCACCTCTCCTGCCTTGCCCCCCTCACAACATGTCCATTCAGACTTTTGGTCAATAAATTGCTTAGAATCCATAGAAAGAGAATCACTCAAGTATGCTGGGGCAAAGGAGGGGCAACAATTAGATTACAGTGATCTGAGGGCAAAAAATGTTACAAAATCAATCATACTTTATCTTGATGATATGTACGCTAACTGTATAGGGGAGGAAAGACCACGAGACACCAGAGAACTGTGTATGGGAGGGAGGAAGGCACTACACACTAAGGATGGCCAAACACCTCGATTTTGAACTGGAAAATCACGGCAAGCCAGATTGACTTTAATGGCAGATGAACATCAAAAACGTTCAGGGGATCTCTGCAGCCAGAATTTCTTTTTAAAAAGTGTACAAATTGTACAAAAACCTGGACAGTGGCATGGTGAAGTCTGAAAACATAGCATTTATCTGCCTAAACATTTTAAATTGCAGGCACAGTATGTAAGGCCTGAAAAATTGGGCTATTACATGCCTAAAGCATTGTTCTTGCAGCCACAATGGAGGCCTGAAAAATTGGTCGATTAACTGCCAAATAAATATTTGAATTCCAGCCTCTGCATGACACAGAGGGTTGAAAAATTAAACAATTACCTGCCAAATAAATATCTGAAATTTAGCCTCTGGATGAGACAGAGGCCTGCAGCATGCATCAGGGAAACTAATAATATTAATACATTTTTGGGGCACAGCCAACCAAAGTAGGACCAAATGACATACTGTGTGCCATGCTGGTGGTGGTGCAGGGTAGCTGTGCCTGTGGCAGGACAGACATGAGGCCAGAAGTAACTGGCATACGCAAGGGTAATAATATTTATTTTCTGGGGTACAGCCAACCAAAGTAGAACCAAATGACTTACAGTGTGCCCTGCTGGTGGTGCCCAAAGTAGGACCAAATGACATACAGTGTACCATACTGGTGGTGGTGGAGCAGGGTTAATGCGCCTGTGGCTAGGGCGGACATGAGGTCATTTTTTTTGGGGGGGGGGGTACAGCCAATCGTAATAGGACCAAATCACATGCTATGTGCCGTGCTGGTGGTGGTGCAGGATAGCTGTGTTTGTGACCAGGGCAGACATGAGGCCAGAAATAACCGTCAATCAAAGTAGGACCAAATGAGATAGCGGGTGCCATGTGGTGCAGGAAAGCTGTTCTTGTGGCTCTTCCTGTATCACCACTCTGAAAAGCAGGATACAGCATTTCAGGTGCATCAAGAAGCAGTAGTAAGAAGAAACCCCCCCCTACCCTTGGGGCCGCACTCACCCGACCTGTGTGACCACTGTGAGACTGGTCAATGTGCGCTCTGTAGTCCTTCTATGGCCGACTGCCCGACCTGACTCAGATGACTCCTCTTTCAGGTGTATGCTTTCCTTGCAGTCCTTCCCTCTGTTGATTCCTTGACGCCCCTGATGAGTCACGCGTACGTGACGAAACGCGTAGGGAGGAGCTAGCAGCCGACAGGATGGTCTGGGAATCATACAGCGGAGAAAAACGGAGCGCCCGACGAGCCTATCCGGAGAGGCACGGGGGAGAGCCCGTTTTAACACTCTATGCGCTGATACATGCACATGTTTGTGAGCACACAATAAGGAATCAACAGAGGGAAGGACTGCAAGGAAAGCATACACCTGAAAGAGGAGTCATCTGAGTCAGGTCGGGCAGTCGGCCATAGAAGGACTACAGAGCGCACATTGACCAGTCTCACAGTGGTCACACAGGTCGGGTGAGTGCGGCCCCAAGGGGGGTTTTTTCTTCTTACTACTGCTTCTTGATGCACCTGAGGTGAAGTGGAGCGCTATCTATTTACATACAACAGACTATGCTAATGGGGATTTGCTGAACCCAAATAGAGCGCATAAACAAAGGAGAACTGCAAACAGACTGGGCATTGGGCCCCTTTGAACTTTGTGTTGGTCTGAATTTTATATAAACCTGTAATAGTTGTCTCATCGTACAGCATTTGTCTCAGCTTGGTATGGAAGTTCTGTATTTTGGCCACCCTCTGTAATTAGCATCTCAGCCAATTTTTGTTTGTACTGAGGGTCTAATAAGGTTGTCACCCAGTACAGGTCCGTGTCCTTCATTGTTTTGATGCAGGGGTCATACCTCAGACATATCAGCATGAACTGCCCCATTCTAATGAGGTTTGAGGCAGAGGACTCCAGCTCCCCTTCCTCATCCAGGGCAACATTCCCCACCATGGCTTGTTCCCCTCAGCCACGGACAAGACCAGGGTATCCCAAAAGGTGAGAAGCCCCCAGGGAAACCTGCTCCTTTTGCTCTTCCTTACCACCACAGCCACCATTCTCCTCCTCTGACTCCTCTTCAGACTCCTCCCTCTGCACAAGTGCAGCTGACTTTGCCCCCTCACCAATTTACCACAGTGTAAACTCTTCCTCCTCTTCATGCCCCTGCTCATTCATGGCCTGGTCAAAGAGACATCACATGGCACAGTCTAAAAAAAATATATACGGCATAATGTCCCTGATGCTGCCTTCAATGTGACTGACCAGATTAGTGGTCTCCTTGAAAGGATGCATCAGTCTGCAGGCATTGCTTATGAGCATTGAGCACCCATTGCCTCGGGTAGAAATACCCCATCACATAAGGGACTTCCCTACTAGCAAGTGCACAGGGGTACTCAATCACTGCACGTTGCTGATGGTACAGCCAATTCAACATAAGCAGGATGGAATTCCATCTGATGGGGCTGTCACAAATGAGGCATCTCAATGGCATTTTGTATTGTCGCTGAATCTCAGCAAGTACAAGTAATGTCACAAGGCCATGTAGGATCATAGGAAATAGGCAATCGTAAATAGGCAGCCACTTTCCTGTCCTACTTCAGGACGTCCTGGAATCTTGGGTACTGCATTTGGGAATTAATAGTTTTCTTCTTCTGCAAAAGATCACATATACCACGGCCACAGGATGATGCACCATCACAACCCCTAGTACCTCTATGCTTTGGCCTGCCTCTACTTGTCATGTTTTTATAGTGAGTGACCAGCCATGGGGTATTGTCACAAATGTAATTTTTTTGTGGGGCACACAAAGATCACCTAGAAAACACAGTATGGTCAGTCAAATGTTGAAGTGATATGATAACAGTACAAGTTGATCTCACAGCAGTCAGTGACCAGCCAAGGGGTATTGTCACAAATCTAATTTTTTGGGGGGCATATGGAGATCACCATGAACATACAGAAGAGTCACACCGTTGAAGTGACACAGTAACTGTATACGTTTATCACACAGCATGCAGTGACCAGCTGAGGGGTACTGTCACAAATCATTTTTTTAAGGGGGGGGGGGGGGGCACATGGAGATCACCTCAAACACACAGTATGGTCACACAGATGTTGAAGTGACATAGTAACAGTACACGTTAATCACACAGCATGCAGTGACCAGCTGAGGGGTAATGTCACAAATATCTGTGAAGCTGTTTTGGTTTTTGGCACACTGACCTAAAGCAACACCAATCAGGATTGGGAATTCAGACATAAACAGCTCCAACCTTGTGCGCAGCCTTGGCGTACTAATCGATGGGGAATTGAGTTTCAGAAACCAAATTTCATCTGTAGTTAAATCTTCCTACTTTCATCTGAAGAACATTGCAAAGATTAAACAGCTGATTCCCCCAGAGGATCTTCCAACCCTAGCCCATGCCTTCATCACATCATGGCTGGACTACTGCATTGCCCTTTATGCTGGCCTCCCCAAAAAGGACCTGCGTCGTCTGCAATTAGTGCAGAATTGTCTCGCCGCTGTCACATTACACCGATCCTTCGCTCACTGCACTGGTTACCAGTAAAATGGAGAATACTCTTCAAGATTGGACTGCTGACATTCAAATCCCTGCACAATCTGGGCCCTGGATACATGAAGGACTTGCTGAAGCTGCACCACACCTCTCACAACCTCAGATCAGCAAGTTCTATAAACTTGGTCACTCCCAGAGTGCACCTCAAAAAATCTGGAGACAGAGCCTTCTGTCATGCTGCCCCTACTCTTTGGAACTCCCTGCCACACCCAGTAAAGACAGCACCATCCCTGGAGCTATTCAAATCCAGACTGAAAAGCTACCTGTTTAGCCTGGCATTTCCAGACTTATAAAATTCTTCCTCTGTACCACGATGGTCGGAGCCATGCTTATGCGCTTTGAGTCCCACGGGAGAAAAGCGCTTTACAAATGTTATTTGTTGTTGTTGTTGTTGTTGATATCACTGATAACACAGTACGGTCGGTCAATGGGGTGTTGCTGTGATGTAGCACGTAGCATGCCACAAATGTCAAACACTAAATCACTTTTGAGCAGTAAAGGTTGGCTATAACAGTGATGTAGTCACCCACAATATGGTCACTTAGATGTTGATGTGACATGGTAACTAGTGTAGGGCGAACAGTGTTCGCCACTGTTCGGGTTCTGCAGAACATCACCCTGTTCGGGTGATGTTCGAGTTCGGCCGCACACCTGATGGTGTTCGCCTTTTTAGTTCGGGTTCGCCCGAACTATTCAATGCCCGCCGAACAGGGCCGAACAGGGCCCTGTTCGCCCGAACATGCCGCAATACGGCCCCCCTATGGGGTCGCAGGCATAAGGGGGGAGCATGCCCCGATCGCGGGGGGGGTCGGAAATTCCCCCCACCCCCTCCGCTAGCGCTCCCCCCTCTGCCCGCTTCCCCATAACAAAAGTTTGTTGAAAGTTAATACTAGTACCGGTGGCTGACCCTCGTATGCGTCATCACGTAGAGGACGTGAGGTCAGAGAAAGGGCGGAAGTACCACAAGGGTACTACCGCTGAACCGCCCGCTGCCCGGCCTCAACGCGTCACTCTCCTAGGCGGACTCCTCCTCCTCACTCACTCCACTGCCAGCAGCCAGCCACCGGTACTAGTATTAACTTTCAACAAACTTTTGTTATGGGGAAGCGGGCAGAGGGGGGAGCGCTAGCGGAGGGGGTGGGGGGAATTTCCGACCACCCCCCCGCGATCGGGGCATGCTCCCCCCTTATGCCTGCGACCCCATAGGGGGGCCGTATTGCGGCATGTTCGGGTCCCCATTGACTTCCATTGAGTTCGGGGTTCGGGCCCAACATGCCGAACATCTGGCCCATGTTCGGCCTGTTCGGCCCTAACCCGAACATCCAGGTGTTCGCCTAACACTAATGGTAACAGTACATGTTGATCACACAGCAGGCAGTGACCAGGCAAAAGGTATTGATACAAATGTGTGTGACAGTGGGGTTTGTTTTTGGCACATTGATATCACCGATAATACAGTACGGTTGGTCACAGAGGAATTACTTTGACGCTGTGTGGGGGTAACACAGCACTTGTTGTGCCACAAATGTCAGACACTAAATCTCTATTGAGCAGTGATGGTGGGCTATAATGTTGATGCAGCCACACACTACACTGTATATGGGGTGTTGCATTACAACACACATAACACACCACAAATAAAGCAACACAAAATAATAAGTGCAGCAGGGTCAATGTCACTGGACTTTTGTTGTCAGGAAGAGTCCTCAAAAGGACTATTGGGGGTTCTCTAGCTGGTGAATTGCAAGTAGCAGAGCACCTAGGAAGCAGCTATACAGCATGATATCCCAATAAAGCCTATCTCTCACTGTCCCACTATCTGCAGTCATCAAAGGTCCGCACCATCCAATGTTCAAGTTTGTTTATTTATAGCTCTTATTAAAACAAAATGAGTAAAAACAGGTCTGCATAATGATCATTGTGCAGACCTGTTTTTACTCGTGTCATTTTAATAAGAGCTATAAATAAAGAAACTTGAACATTGGATGGTGCGGACCTTTGATGACTGCTGAAATTTCCCTGTGACTCCAGGGGTGGTCTCTGCACATCAAGTCCATTGGTGCAGCAACGCTGGTTCGATTGATGTCCCACTATCTGCAGCAGCAGCTCCTCTACCTACATTGACTAATGCAAAATGAAAATGGCTGAGGGGGATCATGCCTTTTATAGGTGGGGGGTTTGGCCCGGGTGGTGATCATGTCTGATTGGCTATCCTGTCCCACCTGACTTCAGGGTGAAGGGTCAAGAAAATGGCACTATGGGAAAGTATAGGGCGGGTGAGTATGACCTGTATCATTTGAGCTACTCACGAGCATGTGCGTAGCCCTTGTTCTCCAGGAACCGTTTACCAACGAACATCTTCGGCCATCCCTACTACACACCAGGGACCTGTATAGGGGAGAGAGGAGGCATTCGACACCAAGGAACTGCATAGAGGAGGGAGGAGGGCCACAAGTCATCAAGGAACTGTATAGGGGAGGGAAGTCTCTAGACACCAGGGGACTGGTATAGGGAAGGGAGGGGCAGCTATTAGACACCATGCGCGGCCACGGGAAAGCAGAAAGGACATACTGTGCATGCGTGGCGCAGTATGTCCGTAATACAAGTCAGAAGAGTCGTCTGACTTGCGGTGACTTGTGAAGAAGACCAGGAAGCATTACAGGAAAGCAGTGAGGAACGAAAGGAGCGGTAAGTATTTGCTCTTACTCTCCTACCCACTGGATACTAGTTTTTTTTTACATCTGGTATCATTTTAGCCTGGTACACACATTCAATTGTGATTGTCCAATGACTGGCCATATTTACCACTTCCATGCAGTATGAGAGCTTACCCTACACAATCTGTAGTATATCTAGTATTTCAAATCTGATGACACTAATACTAAGTGGAGGTGGCAAAATTGGCCAGTCATTGGCCAACCAAAATTGGATGTGTATACCAGGCTTACCGTAAACCAGAGATTATGACATACAAAGAATTAATACTTACCCAGGGCTTCCTTCAGCGCCATAAACACGTGCAAGTCCCTCGCCGTCCTCCCGCGGTCTGCCGTTCAGCCGTGATCAGCCTCAGTGATTGATTCTGTTGCGTCAGTCTAGGTCGGTCTGGCAGAAGATCCAGACTGGACCCGACTGAGCCAGTTACCAAGGCTACTTGCCGCTGAATGGCAGACCGCGAGAGGACGGCGAGGGACTCATACGTGTTTATGGGGCTGAAGGAAGCCATGGGTAAGTATCAATTCTTTGTATGTCATGATCTTCGATAAACTTTAAGTGGGGTGGATTTTCTACAGTCAGAATTCAGTAATTGCATCTTATAAGTGTTAGGTGTTACTAGGTTTTGTACATTTTCCAATCTTTTTTTTCCCTTATTTAGTAGTGTGACAATTTTGATTAGTATCACTGTCAGCTATGCTAAATGTTCTTTCCTTGCACCGTAAAGGCACACAGCTGTTAACATGCCTGGTGTCACCTTTAAGCTATGTAGTCAGAGGAGACGTTTGTCACCAGAAATAATCAGGTCAGGTGACGTGCTGCCGCATGTACATCCATCCTGTCACATCGGCAGCTTCCTCGTCAGCCATCCTGTAAGTTAGGAATCACTCCGCTGGTTGCTGCACTGTTTTGTCACAGACATTGTCAGTGGGACAACTCCTGCTAATCCTCCCCACTGGTGCTCTGCAGGGAGCCCAAGAACTGTGTCTGTGTTCGCTGGAGGAAATTCACTGACAAAAAAAAAGATTAATTTGGGTCAACAAAATGTTTAAAAATTGTATGTACTTAGCTTGGGGATAGCCTGTGCACACCATGTAGCAGAAGCGTATAAGATGCAGTGCAATTAGCCACATCTCAGTTGTAAGACTCCAATTGCTATTTACATAAGGTGTCACGTAACTATTTACATGGTAGTAATTCCAGATACATTTAGAAAACCAGTCAGGGGAAGACAAGACAAGACACAGAACATTTAGATCGTGCTTTTCTCCTTTCGGAATCAAAGCACCAGAGTTGCAGCCATTAGGGTGCACTCAGTAGGCAGTAGCAGTGTTGGGGGGGTCCAGTGAAAAATGGCACCGGTTAAATAATGGCGCCCCCTTCTGCCCGATATTTGTTTAAAACGATATTTATCGTTTTAAAGGTTAAAAAAGTGCAGACCTTTTGAATGAAATTTTTCATTTTAAAACTTTTTTTTTGTCCTGCCTGAACGATGTTTATCGTTTTAAGCCCTGCTTTGCTGCCGTTTGGAAAATGTCTGCCCACCGACTTTAACGTTTAATAGCACAGCCCCTTAAAAGCTAAAAACACCAAATTTGCAGGGAATGTTAAGAAGAAAATTGTGAAGAAGAAGAAGAAAACATTTTTTTTCAAAAAGACCTTATAGTTTTTCAGAAAATTGATTTTGAATATTCTCCTTCTGACCGTGGGAAAATTAGACGCCCACCGATTTTAGCGGTTAATAGCAAAGCCCCTTTAAATGCCAGAAACACCAAACGTGTAGGGAATGTTAGGAAGAACAGTGGGAACAAGAAGAAAAAAAAGTTCAAAAAGACCTTATACTTTTTGAGAAAATCGATTTTAAAAGTTCAAAGGAAAAAAAAGTATCTACCGTATTTACTCGCAAGCAAGCCAAATTTTTGACCCCCAAAAAGGTACAGGTAAGTATTTCTGGTTAATTTAGAACATTAAAGGACTTTTCTCGTTGTTGCGTTTTTATTTCATTTAACCCTTTATGGAAATGGGTAGGGGTACTTTGTACCCCTATACTCATTTCTCCTGGGAGGGGGGTGGGCGTCTGTGGTCCCCTTCTTAAAGGGGACTCCCAGATGCCACCATGAACCCACCCACCCCCCCAGACCCCCACTCGCCAAGCGTACGTGAGGGAGTGGTAGGATAGTCAAGTTAGAGTCCTTTGTACCTCCTAACCATACATTCTTCAAGAGAGCCACCCAACTGCTGACGGAAGATTTATTGAGACCCGAGTGAGGATGGGATTTCCTAACCTGCTTGATACCGTGGTTACTGGTTTCACAACCCACCTTTGTGGGTAATATTACTTCAGTATTATTCACATACTTTGCTTCTGTGTTCTCTTTGTGTTTTTACCTCTGGAAGTTTTTTTGGAACCTTACCAGATGCCTGTTGTCATACACATACTACACTGCTTCTGCCAAGTAGCCACCAACCCTTTCCAGTGCATGAGATGGGACTGCAAGATCATCTCAGCCAAACGCTGCCCAACACCATTGTTCTCCCTTATTACAGCCCTCCTTTCCAGCACTGGGTCCCTCTAAACATATTTGTTAAAAAAGCAGGGACAGACATACTAAACCTCATGTTATATAAGTAAAAAAAAGTATTTAGCTACTTATATATTATTATTTAGTATTTATATAGCACCAACATATTACGCAGCGCTGTACAATGTATATATATATATATCTTGTCACTAACTGTCCTTCAAAGGAGCTCACAATCTAATCCCTACCATTGCCATATGTCTATTATGTAGTGTAAGTTCTGTAGTCTAGGGCCAATTTTTAGGGGGAGCCAATTAACTTATCTGTATGTTTTTGGGATGTGGGAGGAAACCGGAGTGCCAGGAGGAAACCCATGCAGACACGGAGAGAACATACAAACTCTTTGCAGATAGTGCCATGGCTGGGATTCGAACCAGGGACCCAGCGCTGCAAGGCAAGAGAGCTAACCACTACGCCACCGTGCTGCCATGTATTGTCGTGTACAGTGAATTTTATATAGTAAATAAAGGGAGAGTTCCAGGCATTTTGCTTCTATACTGCCTCTGACTGAAACCAATCCTGATGTCATTTCCTCGCTTACTCTTTTTTTTTCTCCTAGAAACTGCACTGTCATATCTAGCTTGCTTTGTAAACACATGTGAGCACAACGCTTCTGCAGAGAGGTGAGGTGTTTTTTCACTTATGAGCCTCAGCCTGTCACTCTGAATTTCCATCAACCAATCAGTGAGGAGCAGGAATGTGGGAGGGAGGATAACAAGCTTATCTCTACTCGGCAATTTAACATATTAGAGCCTGGCTGACTGAGATAAAATTTGTTACAGCAGAAATATTTATGATTTTATTGGAATGCTTGCAATGCAGACTGCAAGTAGACTGCATAATAAACACAGAACAGTGGGTAAAATGGAATTTGATTTTGTGGCTGACAATCCCGCTTTAAAATTTAGATGGGAGCATGACCATAAGGAGGAAGAGGATCCTAGGCAGCAGCGCGGGGAACGAGGAGGTTTGAGGAAGCCTATGACTTAGGTAGGCATATTTCTTTTACATTCTTACCCAGGTTTATGTTAAAGTCTGTGTGTTGAAGTAGCCCACTAAACCAAAACTCCAAATTCTTTTTTAAGCAGGTCTTCGGCTAACTAATAGTCAGCCACTCTTGGCCTGAGAATTTTGCTTGGCAGATTAGCTTAATGCATTGCTTCCAATGCCATTACATTTACGGTCACTACTACCCAGAATGCATTGCAAATATCTCTGCCTTCTCTCAACTTCAACTACCTCATATATTTTTTTGGTGTATAACTTCCATTGGCAGCTCCACTTTCCTTTCAAAATTAATTAAATGTAAACATCACAGACATAAAAGAGAATGCAGAATAAGATGGAAAATGTGCCCATGGGCATTTTTTTGTCTTATCATTAAGTAAATGAGGTAAAGATCAGAAACCCATCATCCTGGCACTGCTGTGCATCCGGCTGACAACAGGGAGGAGGCCTTGTTACCTCACAGATTGAGCACGATATTAGCAGAACAAGATAGAAGAGGAGTAACAAGCGTATAAATGACGGGCAGGTTTACACAAATATGGGACAGCTCCAAGGTATATCTTAAAAAAGAATGTTCTTATTTCCCCGATCAGCAAAAGAGTTCCATTCTATCCCGTCCCTCCTCCTACCACATGTACATCCTCTTAAAAGCTTGGCGTGGCTGCCAAACTGCTCAAATAACAACGACATTTGGCTGCTGCCAGCCATTTGGCATCAGCTAATGTAGAGCCTGCTGTGTGCATTGACTTGTGCTGTGTAGGGTCGCTAGCTGCAGCCAGATCCATCCTTCCTGCCTCGGTTATGAAACCCCTCTGCATATGTTTAGAGGGAGCAGGTAACTGCTGAGCAGAGCAAGACAATGCAGGAGCGCGCAGCTTGGCAGGATTCATCCGGCAAGGTGATTTCAAGGCCGGGCTCTGTTCACAACATGTTTGACAAAAAAATAAACCCCAGCAAAATGTTTATAATTATTCACATTGCACTGCAAATAGCACCTCTTATATTATTTACAAATGTTAAACCATCACTCAAACGTCAAACTCACTCATGGTTCCCCAAAACACTTGCCAGTGAATCGCTTGGCTGATTGATGAGGCGTGTTCACTAACAAATTCACTCCTTTGAAAGAGATTCGCTGACGTCTTCTGTTTGTCATCAGATAAATGAAATCCAAAATGAAAGGGATAAGGAGGTTTCCACGGCTGAAAGGCTGTATAAAATGCTACTTGCCTGGCCGCAACATAGATCTTCTGACTCTTCTGACTATACGACAGTCATTCATCTGGAACAAGTATGCAAATTAGGAGTCTCAAACACCTTATTTGCAAACCAGGCAATTTGGGTGCCTGCTAGCACCAGAATTTTAGGTGCCACCATAGGCGGCCACAGCACCCGCCATTTATCGGGCACCCAAATTACGTCTCAATGCCAATATTTCTTTGGGGCCTATGGCGGTGGATGAAAACTGGGGGGTGTTAGGGTTAGGCGGCGGGTTAGGTTAGGCACCCAAGACTCATGCAACTCCTGGAAATAGCTGCAAAAACAACCTAACACCCTGGACTGACTTCAAAAGTATTAGTGAGGAAGAGATCTCAGACATTCTCCGCCACCTCCGCCAGACAACCTGCGACCTGGACCAACTAAACATATGCTGAAATGCCCTGACCTGCTTGGTCCAGCATTTCACAAAATAGTAAATTGCTCTCTGCAAGCAGGGAGGTTTCCTACCTCTTTAACCAGCTGAGCGGTCTGGACGAGCTCAGCTCGTCCAACACCGCCAGAGGCTGCAGCTCAGGCCCTGCTGGGCCGATTTGCACCAAATAAAAAGCAGCACACGCAGCCGGCACTTTGCCAGCCGCGTGTGCTGCCTGATCGCCGCTGCAGCGCGGCGATCCGCCGCGTGCAGCGGCGAAAGAGGGTCCCCCCAGCCGCCCGAGCCCAGCGTAGCCGGAACAAACAGTTCCGGCCAGCGCTAAGGGCTGGATCGGAGGCGGCTGACGTCAAGACGTCGGCTGACGTCAATGACGTCACTCCGCTCGTCGCCATGGCGACGAGGGAAGCGAAACACGGAGGGCCGCTCATTGCGGCCTTCCGTGTTATCTCTTGCCGCCGGAGGCGATCGGAAGATCGCCTCCGGAGCGCCCTCTAGTGGGCTTTCATGCAGCCAACTTTCAGTTGGCTGCATGAAATAGTTTTTTTTTTATCTAAAAAAAACCCTCCCGCAGCCACCCTGGCGATTTAATCAGAACGCCAGGGTGGTTAAAAGAAGGAATCATCAAACCCCTTCTTAAAAAACCTTCCATGGATCCAGATGCAATGAGCAGCTACAGACCTGTCTCCAACCTCCCCTTCTTAGGTAAAGTTATTGAAAAGGCTGTCTATCTGCTACTTGAAACCAGGCTGTCAGTAAACAACATCCTGGATCCTCTACAATCTGGCTTTAAGAAACACCACAGCTGTGAAACGGCCCTCATGCAAGTCTGCAACGATCTGCTCATGGCAAGGGACAGAGGGGAATGTTCCATCCTAATCCTGTTGGATCTCTCAGCGGCTTTTGATACAGTTGATTATGAAATCCTGCTTAACAGGAGTACTGTGGCATCAGTGGATCAGTCCTCCAGTGGTTCAGATCATTCCTGACTGACAGAACACAGAGAGTATCCCTAGGACCTATAATGTTCAAACCTGCACCTCTACAAAACGGAGTGCCACAAGGATCAATCCTATCCCCTCTGCTGTTTGCAATCTACATGTTGCCACTCGGTACACTTATCCAACGACATGGCCTGACGTACCACTGCTACGCCGATGACACACAGCTATACCTGTCCTTCAAACCTGGTGGAACAGACTCTAATCCAAAAATAAACTCTTGCTTAGCTGAGCTACAGGCATGGATGAATGATAACTGGTTGAAACTGAATGCTGACAAAACTGAGGTCCTCTTTATCCAAAGCCAGTGCTCGCCATCAAAACAGCTCTATCCTAAAGCAACACCAATCAGGATTGGGAATTCAGACATAAACAGCTCCAACCTTGTGCACAGCCTTGGCGTACTAATCGATGGGGATTTGAGTTTCAGAAAGCAAATTTCATCTGTAGTTAAATCTTCCTACTTTCATCTGAAGAACATTGCAAAGAATAAACATCTGATTACCCCAGAGGATCTTCCAACCCTAGCTCACGCCTTCATCACATCACGGCTGGATTACTGCAATGCCCTTTATGCTGGCCTCCCCAAAAAGGACCTGCGTCGCCTGCAATTAGTGCAGAATGCTGCTGCCAGATTGCTAACAAACCAGCCTCGCCACTGTCACATTACACCGATCCTTCGCTCACTGCACTGGCTTCCAGTAGAATGGAGAATACTCTTCAAGATTGGACTGTTGACTAGAGTTGAGCCGAAATTTTCGTAATTTCGCATTACTATAATTACGCATGCGAAATTTGCGATTACGATGCGAAATTACGGTAGCGTAATTGCCATTAAAATCGTAATTGAAAATGCCATAAGCGTAATTTTCAACGCGTAATTTCGCATTTCGTTCATGCCGTAATTTCGCATTAAACGCTACCGTAGTTTCGCGTTAAACCGTAACGCTCCGTATAATATAAAAAACCCGCCGACTTTAAGGGTTAATAGCAAAGCCCCCTTAAATGCTAAGAGCCTCAAATTTGGATAATATATTAAGGAGATCAGGAGGAATAAGAGGAAAATTTTTTTTGCAAAAAGACCTTATAGTTTTTGAGAAAATCGATGTTAAAGTTTCAAAGTAAAAATGTATACATTTAAAAACCCGCCGACTTTAACGGTTAATAGCAAAGCCTGCTTAAAGTTTAGGAACACCAAATTCCTAGGGTATATTAAGGGGATCAGTGGGAATAAGAGGAAATTTTTTTTTTTCAAAAAGACCTTATAGTTTTTGAGAAAATCGATTTTTAAGTTTCAAGGGCAAAAATGTCTTTTAAATGCGGAAAATGTCAGTTTTTTTTGCACAGGTAACAATAGTGTATTATTTTCATAGATTCCCCCAAGTGGGAAGAGTTTTACTTACTTCGTTCTGAGTGTGGGAAATATAAAAAAAAAACGACGTGGGGTCCCCCCTCCCAGACCTCTCTAACCCCTTGTCCCCCATGCAGGCTGGGATAGCCAGAATGTGGAGCACCGGCCGCGTGGGGCTCCGCACCCTGACTATACCAGCCCGCATGGTCCATGGATTGGGGGGTCTCGGAAGGGGAGGGGCAGCCAAGCTTTCCCCTCCCCCTCCGAGCCCTTGTCCAATCCAAGGACAAGGGGCTCTTCTCCACCTCCGATGGGCGGTGGAGGTGGAGGCCGCGATTTCCTGGGGGGGGGGGGTTCATGGTGGAATCTGGGAGTCCCCTTTAAAAAGGGGTCCCCCAGATGCCCACCCCCCCTCCCAGGAGAAATGAGTATAGAGGTACTTGTACCCCTTACCCATTTCCTTTAAGAGTTAAAAGTAAATAAACACACAAACACTTAGAAAAGTATTTTAATTGAACAAAAAACATAACCACGAAAAAAGTCCTTTAATATTCTTAATTAACCATTAATACTTACCTGAATGCTGCTGCCAGATTGCTAACAAACCAGCCTCGCCACTGTCACATTACACCGATCCTTCGCTCACTGCACTGGCTTCCAGTAGAATGGAGAATACTCTTCAAGATTGGACTGTTGACTAGAGTTGAGCCGAAATTTTCGTAATTTCGCATTACTATAATTACGCATGCGAAATTTGCGATTACGATGCGAAATTACGGTAGCGTAATTGCCATTAAAATCGTAATTGAAAATACCGTAAGCGTAATTTTCAACGCGTAATTTCGCATTTCGTTCATGCCGTAATTTCGCATTAAACGCTACCGTAGTTTCGTGTTAAACCGTAACGCTCCGTATAATATAAAAAACCCGCCGACTTTAAGGGTTAATAGCAAAGCCCCCTTAAATGCTAAGAGCCTCAAATTTGGATAATATATTAAGGAGATCAGGAGGAATAAGAGGAAAAATTTTTTTGCAAAAAGACCTTATAGTTTTTGAGAAAATCGATGTTAAAGTTTCAAAGTAAAAATGTATACATTTAAAACCCGCCGACTTTAACGGTTAATAGCAAAGCCTGCTTAAAGTTTAGGAACACCAAATTCCTAGGGTATATTAAGGGGATCAGTGGGAATAAGAGGAAAAAATTTTTTTTCAAAAAGACCTTATAGTTTTTGAGAAAATCGATTTTTAAGTTTCAAGGGCAAAAATGTCTTTTAAATGCGGAAAATGTCAGTTTTTTTTTCACAGGTAACAATAGTGTATTATTTTCATAGATTCCCTCAAGTGGGAAGAGTTTTACTTACTTCGTTCTGAGTGTGGGAAATATAAAAAAAAAACGACGTGGGGTCCCCCCTCCCAGACCTCTCTAACCCCTTGTCCCCCATGCAGGCTGGGATAGCCAGAATGTGGAGCACCGGCCGCGTGGGGCTCCGCACCCTGACTATACCAGCCCGCATGGTCCATGGATTGGGGGGTCTCGGAAGGGGAGGGGCAGCCAAGCTTTCCCCTCCCCCTCCGAGCCCTTGTCCAATCCAAGGACAAGGGGCTCTTCTCCACCTCCGATGGGCGGTGGAGGTGGAGGCCGCGATTTCCTGGGGGGGGGGGTTCATGGTGGAATCTGGGAGTCCCCTTTAAAAAGGGGTCCCCCAGATGCCCACCCCCCCTCCCAGGAGAAATGAGTATAGAGGTACTTGTACCCCTTACCCATTTCCTTTAAGAGTTAAAAGTAAATAAACACACAAACACTTAGAAAAAGTACTTTAATTGAACAAAAAACATAACCACGAAAAAAGTCCTTTAATATTCTTAATTAACCATTAATACTTACCTGTCCCTTTAAATAAATGATCCCACGCAATATCCTCGGAAATGTTCTATCAGTTACAATGTAACAAAGTTATTACAATGTAACAACTTTGTTACATTGTAACTACGCCGCACCCGACGCCACTCGCGCTCAGCCACCGCATACGCGTCCGTGCAGGACGCTAAGTCCCCGCTGGCCCCCGCTGTCCACCCGGCCCACATCTGTCACCCACATGTCACCCACATGTGGGTGACATGTGGGTGACATGTGGGAGAGGCGGGGAGGGCAACGGAGCCGGCGGGGACTTAGCATCCTGCACAGAGTCCGGACCCGACAAAGCTCTGAGCTATATAGCTCAGAGCTCTCTAAGCATCTTTGTATTTGGGCTCCAAGGAGCCCCATTGGTCCTTAGCAGACCAATGGGGTTCCTTCAAATCAGAAGGAACCCCATTGGTCTGCTAAGGACCAATGGGGCTCCTTGGAGCCCAAACACAAAGATGCTTAGAGAGCTCTGAGCTATAGCTCAGAGCTCTGTCGGGTCTGTGCAGCGCAGACGCGTATGCGGCGGCTGAGCGCGAGTGGCGTCGGGTGCGGCGTAGTTACAATGTAACAAAGTTGTTACATTGTAATAACTTTGTTACATTGTAACTGATAGAACATTTCCGAGGATATTGCGTGGGATCATTCATTTAAAGGGACAGGTAAGTATTAATGGTTAATTAAGAATATTAAAGGACTTTTTTCGTGGTTATGTTTTTTGTTCAATTAAAATACTTTTTCTAAGTGTTTGTGTGTTTATTTACGTTTAACTCTTAAAGGAAATGGGTAAGGGGTACAAGTACCTCTATACTCATTTCTCCTGGGAGGGGGGGTGGGCATCTGGGGGACCCCTTTTTAAAGGGGACTCCCAGATTCCACCATGAACCCCCCCCCCCCCCAGGAAATCGCGGCCTCCACCTCTACCGCCCATCGGAGGTGGAGAAGAGCCCCTTGTCCTTGGATTGGACAAGGGCTCTGAGGGGGAGGGGAAAGCTTGGCTGCCCCTCCCCTTCCGAGACCCCCCAATCCATGGACCATGCGGGCTGGTATAGTCAGGGTGCGGAGCCCCACGTGGCCGGTGCTCCACATTCTGGCTATCCCAGCCTGCATGGGGGACAAGGGGTTAGAGAGGTCTGGGAGGGGGGACCCCATGTCGTTTTTTTTTTATATTTCCCACACTCAGAACGAAGTAAGTAAAACTCTTCCCACTTGGGGGAATCTATGAAAATAATACACTATTGTTACCTGTGCAAAAAAAACTGACATTTTCCGCATTTAAAAGACATTTTTGCCCTTAAAACTTAAAAATCGATTTTCTCAAAAACTATAAGGTCTTTTTGAAAAAAAATTTTTTCCTCTTATTCCCACTGATCCCCTCAATATACCCTAGGAACTTGGTGTTCCTAAACTTTAAGCAGGCTTTGCTATTAACCATTAAAGTCGGCGGGTTTTTAAATGTAGACATTTTTACTTTGAAACTTTAACATCGATTTTCTCAAAAACTATAAGGTCTTTTTGCAAAAAAATTTTTCCTCTTATTCCTCCTGATCTCCTTAATATATTCTCCAAATTTGAGGCTCTTAGCATTTAAGGGGAATTTGCTATTAACCCTTAAAATCGGCGGCTACCTAACATCGATCCATGCGTCAACTTTTCCGCTTGGGAGCATGGCCATACGCATTAATTTCGTAATACCTACTGTAATGCGAAAATTACGCGAAAATTACGCTTACGCGAAATTTCACGAAATCCTTCTTCATTACGATTATGTACTTACGGCCATAATCGTAATTACACTAATTACGCGAAATTTCGCGAAATCGTAATTACGTCATTACGCTCATCTCTACTGTTGACATTCAAATCCCTGCACAATCTAGGCCCTGGAGACATTAAGGACTTGCTGAAGCTGCACCACACCTCCCACAACCTCAGATCAGCAAGTTCTATAAACTTGGTCACTCCCAGAGTGCACCTAAAAAAATCTGGAGATAGAGCCTTCTGTCATGCTGCCCCTACTCTTTGGAACTCCCTGCCACACCCAGTAAAGACAGCACCATCCCTGGAGCTATTCAAATCCAGAAAAGCCACCTGTTTAGCCTGGCATTTCCGGACTTATAAAATTCTTCCTCTGTACCACAATGGTCTGAGCCATGCTTATGCGCTTTGAGTCCTATGGGAGAAAAGCGCTCTACAAATGTTATTTGTTGTTGTTGGAACATGGACGCACCACGTTTAGTATATTTTTTCCCCTGGGTTTTTGCCCTCTAAACCTGGGTGTGTCTTATATTCCAGAGCGTCTTATATGATGGAAAATACGGTATGCATTACCTAGGCTATTGTATAATGCACAGTGAATATTCCCTAAAGTGCAATAAATCATGAGTTAAAGTAAACCTGTAGGGAAAAATATGCCGGGGGGGGTACTTATTTCTGGAGTGGAAAGCCTCTAGAGCCTAATGAGGTTTCCCCCATCCTCCTCACAAAGGGCTGGCTCTCCTGAACAGTCTCTCACAGTAATATTTGCAATTTGTTGCAGCACAAATGTGCAGTAGGGGCTCTCCACTCAGGCTCCGGAGGCTAGCCAAGCCCGACCAGGTCCGCTCTACTGTGCAGGCACAGACAGCTTGCACCTACACAGTAAAGCAGACCCCATCCGGCTTTGCTACTACCGCAGCAGCCTGAGGGAAAGCTGCTATTGCACATGTGCTTACCACCAACAAGTGGCAACAACCAAATCTTTGGGGGTCCCATTGCTGGATCCCCTCTGATCAGGACGGGGGAAGCCTCTTTAGGACCCAGAGGCTTTCCCCTCCCAAGGTAAGTGTCCCCTAGGGGCACTTTTTTTCCCTTCAGGTACACTTTAAGTTAGAAAAGAAGAGATGAATTTTGAAAAGTTTATGACTCACCCGCTTTGGATCTTATGGTTCACAGTTATGTATTCTGCTCATTTCTTCATTACAAGAGCAGAGATAAGGATAACGATGGGCACCTGTCTTGTACAGTTAATGACGTAAAATATATCAGACAGGAGCCCTGGGGATACACTTTTGTCGGAATGTGGAGTAAAGCACTAGGATAATGCTCTTCATCCATCCTACTACTATACTAAAGGAAGTCACAGTATCCTCAATGTCTTCTCTGCATACAAAGTTAGCAGCAGGAAAAGGCATTCTAGTTTTTGCTGCACTCTGTGAAAGAGTTATACAATAAATCTTTTAGTGCCTCCTGTGGCTTTTCTCCCCTTTACAAAGCCTTCTTGATTTTCTTTAATTAACTCTGGCAGAATATTATCCAACCTTTGAGCTAACAGTAGCATGAATTTTAGTATCTGTATTTAAAATTGAAAGCAGACTTAAAATGTGCTAGGATGCTGGGTTCCCATCTACATTTAAGTAACGTTACCGTAAGCTCCTATAGCATTTCTTCTGGGAGATGACCTTTTTCTGAGACCTTGTCATATAAATCAGCCATAGGCTGGCTAAAAATAGATTTCCATTTTTTATAGTGTTTATTTATGAAACTGCCTGGCCAGGGGGGTTTACCTTGCTTTAAAGATTGAATGGCTATGCTAATTTCCTTCCTTGAGAATGGTTGGGAGCACAATTTCATCTCTTTTAGTCTTAGGTAAAAAGGGAAGAAATATATTGCTAAGATGCAACTCAATGTGACTTCTACCTGGTTGGTGTATGTTAAAGTCATTACTTACATTTTATTGGAATTCATAATAATTCCAGCATGAATTAAGATTTGAGATGAGTTTGTTGCCCTTTTTACCCTCTTTAAAGGATACCTTTGCACAAAATTAAATTAAAAATGAGGGGAGCTGGCAAGTTTAGTGGGCTCTGCTCATGCCCACCACTCCCCGTTCTCTTCTCTCCTCCTCCGGTACTGCCTACTGACCCCCCCCCCCCCGAACTTACTTCCTAGTCAGGGTGGTCACCGCTTACTGTGCAGGCACTGCCCGGAGGCATGCGTCATTGTTTGCTCTGACATCACAACTACGTAGTGCGTTTGCGGAAAGCAATCAAGAATGGCTGCCACTGGGCAGCACCTGCGCAGTCAGCTGTGAACCCCCTGACCAGGAAGTACGTTTGAGGCGCCGGTAGGGCGTACCGGAGGGGGACAAAGGAGGCATGATGAGAGCCCACTTAACATGCCTGCTACCAGGGCCGGCCTTTGACCTGAGCGACCTGTGCGATCGCTCAGGGCGCCGGCTTCCAGGGGGCGCTCCTGCCGCCTGGCCGCATGTAGCTGGCTGTGTCCGTCTCGCTCCGCCCCCCCCCCCCGTGCGGCCACCGTGATGGAGGGGGGAGCCGCGGGGAGAGCAGCCCGTCCTCTCCCTCCCTCCTCTCCGGGCGCTCTCCGTGCTCCCCCCTGCAGAGTGCAGACTGCAGCCAGCAGTGAGAACAACTCACCTCCCTGGTTCCGATCGCCGGCGCCTCTCACTTGCCGCTGGTCTCCTCTTGTACATTGTCACTGATGCACAATAAACTTCCTGCTTAACAGGAAGTTTACTGTGTATCAGTGTCAATGTACAAGAGGAGACCAGCGGCAAGTGATACACCGTGAGAGGCGCCGGCGATCGGAACCAGGGAGGTGAGTTGCTCTCTCTGCAGTCTGCAGCAGCATCGGAGGGGGGAGCACGGAGGGTGGCCCGGAGAGGAAGGGAGGGAGAGGTTGGGCTGCCCTCCCCGCGGCTCCCCCTCCAGTATGAGGGGAGGGGAGCACCTACCTACCTACCTAATCTATACTGGGGGCACCTACCTATCTAGCCTGTACTGGGGGGGCAGCTACCTATCTAATCTATACTGGGGGGCAGGCAGCTACCTATCTAATCTATACTGGGGGCACCTACCTATCTAACCTATACTGGGGGGGGCAGCTACCTATCTAATCTATACTGGGGGCACCTACCTATCTAACCTATACGGGGGGGGGGGGCAGCTACCTATCCAATCTATACTGGGGGCACCTACCTATCTAACCTATACTGGGGGGGGGGGGCAGCTACCTATCTAATCTATACTGGGGGCACCTACCTATCTAACCTATACTGGGGGCACCTACCTATCTAACCTATACTGGAGGGGCAGCTACCTATCTAACTTATACTGGGGGCAGCTACCTATCTAACCTATACTGGGGGCAGCTACCTATCTATACTATACTGAGGGAACCTACCTATCTAACCTATACTGGGGGGGCAGCTACCTATCTAACCTATACTGGGGGGGGGCAGCTACCTATCTAATCTATACTGGGGGGGGGGGGCAGCTACCTATCTAATCTATACTGGGGCAGCAGCTACCTATCTAATCTATACTGGGGGCAGCAGCTACCTATCTAATCTATACTGGGGGCAGCAGCTACCTATCTAATCTATACTGGGGGCAGCAGCTACCTATCTAATCTATACTGGGGGCAGCTACCTATCTAACCTTTACTGTAGGCAGATCCCCCCTTTAGTGTATATAGGCTTAGGCTACTAGTCTTACAGTCGCAGATCCCCTTTTAGTGTATTTAGGCAGCAGATCCCCCCCCCCCATTAGTGTATGTGTGTGGTGCGCTCACACGCGAAGAGGATGAATTTTGGGGGGGGGGGGGCACCAAAATCTGGTTCTGCTCAGGGCGCTGTGAAACCTAAGGCCGGCCCTGCCTGCTACGCCCGTTTTTAATTTAATTTTGCGCTAAGGTATCCTTTAAACAGTATAATGGGAATTCTTGTTGTTGCTTCTTATTTTTTATTTTATTTACTCATTTGAAATCAGAAACTAACAGTATTGTTGGCAGTATCAATATAATTACTTAAACTGCAGTATAGTAAAGATGTAAAGTGCTGCAATAATCTCTATGGTGTTGTGTTGTCCTGTATTTGTCTCTCTGTTCTAAGTAAGCTGCATTTGCTGATGGTGGTGTATGATATATCTTTCTTCAGTAAAGAGTTCTAACTTGTTATACTGGGTGCCTGCCTATCTGCGTGTACAGAACAATCTGCTCCATCATGTATATCATACATTGGTGAGACCAGTAGTGACTTATAATGCTGAAGCATGGACATTAACAGATGGCGATGATGAGCTCCAAAAAGATGGGAGAGAAAGTTACTACAAAAGATTTATGGACCAGTATTAGATAATGGATGCAGGACAAATAAGACTAAAGAGAACCTTGGGGATTTGTGTCTAAAGCCAGACAATGACCCATGTACAATTAACCTTTTCTCCTGAGTTTTCTCCAGAGAGATAAGTTTTCACGGTCTTTCAACTTTTCAGCACTCTGCAACTGAAAAAGTGTCAAAAAGTAGGTTAAAAAAACCTATCAATTTATTTTGTGTATTTTCTTGCTTGCCGGTGGTTTAAAGAGCATTTTATTGACAAGTTGTGAACATATCACCTAGGAGAAAAAGTACATTGAATAAGGGGCATAGAGTTAGCTTAGACATATTTTTATACTTTATCAGTAAAATTCCTTTTAAGCCACCAACAATTATTAAATTATCTGTGAGAAAACAGAAGAAAGTTTTTGAAGGAAAACCAGGAGGTTATCATTCGAGAAGAAGACCAAGGCTAAGCTGGCTTGATGATGTTGAGGAAGACCTGACGAATTAGAGAATGCAAAAACAGAGTGGTTGAGAGAGAAGATTGGGCAGTAATTGTTATTTTATTCTTGTTTTGGTTTTTTTTTTCAGTTTTCCTTTAACATTATCTGTGTGGCTTTTTAATATTTTGTCCCATACCCCCAAACCTTTGTAAGAGTGTACCCACAAGTTGTTTTCTATCATAATAAAGACTCCTCTCATATATGCTCTGCACGTATTGCATAGAATAACAGGGTGCTCTATGGATCTCCAATTTATCATAAAGATATTCTCAAATGCTTTTGTAATTTGTTGAAAGTAATTTGGGTTTTCTATAATGAAACCTCTGAGGTGCTGGAAGGAAGGCCCTTATATAAAAATCTTGACATTAGTAGTATTAGAAACTGAAGCAAGATCTGACCACATTATTGTACCCATATTTCCCAAGATTCAGTTTTTATGCAGTATTGTTTTCTGAAAGGAAAAACAAATCAATCCAGAAATATGTGTTATTCATAGATGAATAGAATGAAAAATCCAATTCTGAGACATGCTGACAATGCCAGGGATCAAAGTCTCCCTCTGCGCACAAAATTTGTTATGTCAACAGGCAATCTTTTCAGTTAGGGTTGGCGGTATCCACTGATTAATCAATTATTGTATGAAAGTCACCTGCTGTCACTAATACACCCGCAGGTGCTTTTTTAGTCTCACTGGTGATTCTCTGAAGAAGAGTTCCCAGGGTCTTCTAAGGTGCATAAACAATATCAATAGTCATCAAGATACTATTTTCCTAGTATGTAAATCGTGAGACCTTCAAGGGAACCTGAAGTGAGAGCAATACAAAGGCTGACAACTTTCTTAAAGCCCTGGACCCGGGAGCGTAACAATAGGCCCTGCAAGGGATGCAGTTGCAGGGGGGCCCAGAAGCCACAGGGGCCCCATCCTAAGAGACTAACAACTAAGGGTAAGGAAAACGCTTTCAGCTCTCTGCACATTTGTTCTAATGACTGCATCTGCTCAGCCACTGATAAGGACACATACAAACAGACAAAGATTTGTAGACAATCCCTATTCAGTGTTCAGCAGGGTCTTGTGTAAAGCTCTTTTCTACCCCCAGTCTTTTTACCCCTCCTCAAGTGCTGTGTCCTGTAGTGATGCTTGAGGAGTTTGGGCACGGAGAGAAAAAGCTTTCTATTCTCTGCAGGTTTGCAGTTTGGTGGGAGGGGGCCCCTCCAAAGTTTTGCAGGGAGCCCAGTGATTTCTAGTTACGCCCCTGTGGACCCACTATGAATTGCTTACCAAACACACAATTGGAGAACCTCACTCCCAAACAGTTCTCTGCTGCTTTATAAAGCCTGCATGCTGCTTATAAGCCAATGAAAAGTGCACACATAATACACCTAGCTTGCAGTGATAATCAAGCAAAAGCTGAGCAAGTCAGCCAATTAGTAGGGGGGCAGATGAGAGGGAATATCCTGCACGCTGGTGCCCCCTGCTGGTCATATAGCCATTGTCTATATGCAACTGAAGCCCTCTCCTACTAATTGGCTGACTTGCTCAGCTTTTGCTTGATTATCACTGCAAGCTAGGTGTATTATGTGTGCACTTTTCATTGGCTTACAAGCAGCCTGCAGGCTTTATAAAGCAGCAGAGAACTGTTTGGGAGTGAGGTTCTCCAATTGTGTGTTTGGTAAGTTTTAGAGCAGTAGGAGACAGGCCTTGGAGGTGGCAGCTCCAAGGTTTTGGCTGCGCTCACATATGGTGTTAGATGCTGGTTCTGGGGCCCCGGGCAGTGAGAGTTCCCGGGGCCCCAGGCTGGCTCATGCACCATTGTTTTTAATCATTGTAGTATCCCATGCAGTTTAGTTAGGAGGGGGGCAGATGAGAGGGAATATCCTGCACGCTGGTGCCCCCTGCTGGTCATATAGCCATTGTCTATATGCAACTGAAGCCCTCTCCTACTAATTGGCTGACTTGCTCAGCTTTTGCTTGATTATCACTGCAAGCTAGGTGTATTATGTGTGCACTTTTCATTGGCTTATAAGCAGCCTGCAGGCTTTATAAAGCAGCTGAGAACTGTTTGGGAGTGAGGTTCTCCAATTGTGTGTTTGGTAAGTTTTAGAGCAGTAGGAGACAGGCCTTGGAGGTGGCAGCTCCAAGGTTTTGGCTGCGCTCACATATGGTGTTAGATGCTGGTTCTGGGGCCCCGGGCAGTGAGAGTTCCCGGGGCCCCAGGCTGGCTCATGCACTATTGTTTTTAACCACTATGAATTGCTATCACTCGTGTTTGTGATTGTGATTTGTAACACTATTTTTGAAGCGTTTCCCGCTGTGCTTTGAAGGAATGTGATTTCACCCATGGATTCTTTTAAAGCCAATCACTGTAGACAACACAATTGTAATTTCGGTGAAATTGCCAGCACCAGAGGCGTATCTAGAGGGGTGCAGGCATGGCTTATGCCATGGGTGCCACAGCACCATGGGTGCCATGCCTGCCCCTGTGCTGCACCCCCATGCCTGTCTCCGTACCTCCCCGTCACTCAGACCTCAGATCAGATTAATTATGTTAACTGGGGAACATGGCTACTTAATTTATGTATGTACGGCACACTTGGCTTAGTGTTAGAAAAGAGGACAGAGAGGGAATAAGAAGAGATATTTCCAAAAAAGTAACCTCAGTAATATCCTGAGCCAAAACTATAGGCAACCATAACATGTACGCGAGAAAGGATGCTGTTTTTAGATGGGAAGGGGGCTCTGACTAGGGGGAAGGGGGCACAATTTCAGTGTTTGCCATAGGCACAATATTACTCAGATACACCGCTGGCCAGCACTGACATTTTCCTAGTGGAACCACCCTCATAGTGTTCCGCCGTTGAAGCACTTTGCCGATCGCTGGCGATTGGCAAGGTGTCCAAAGCATTGCATTGTAAAACTGCTCGTAGTGGGCCCCAGCCCTTATAAACAATGTCAGTTGCATGGCTGTCGTGCTGATTTGTCTTTAGTTGTTTTTGAGTCACTAACTTTCAACAAGCATACAGCCTGTGAAGTTAGGCCAGAGTCAAAGCATTTGATTTGTATGCTCATTCTGGGCTAGTGACTTAAAGGGCTCACAACAAGATGACTAAAGAAATGGAATTTTACTTACCTAGGGCTTCTTCCAGCCCCTAGAAATCATTTGGGTCCCTCACCGTCAATCCAGTCCTCTCCGGTGTCCCGCTGGCAGTCTGTAAGGATTGCTGATCCCCGATGGGTTGGCGTCTTTCGTGCATATTAGGGCATGCACTGTACTGCTACCTAACTGGAGGAGATTTTTAAAAAATACATTTTGTCCTACAAAAAATGTTAATCTCGGTCAAGGCAAGATTTTTGTATCTTGATCCAAATGCAAATCTTGTTCCAAAACACCTAGAATAAATACTTTTAGTGGTTCTTCCATATATATTGCTAAGTGGTAAGAAGTTTCTGATTCAATCAGGAATTCCTCTGAATTGTATGTAGTTTCCCCAGGATCTACAGTGATGTGAAAAACTATTTGCCCCCTTCCTGATTTCTTATTCTTTTGCATGTTTGTCACACTTAAATGTTTCTGCTCATCAAAAAACCGTTAACTATTGGTCAAAGATAACATAATTGAACACAAAATGCAGTTTTAAATGATGGTTTTTATTATTTAGTGAGAAAAAAAACTCCAAACCTACATGGCCCTGTGTGTAAAAGAAATTGCCCCTGAACCTAATAACTGGTTGGGCCACCCTTAGCAGCAATAACTGCAATCAAGTGTTTGCGATAACTTGCAACGAGTCTTTTACAGCACACTGGAGGAATTTTGGCCCACTCATTTTTGCAGAATTGTTGTAATTCAGCTTTATTTGAGGGTTTTCTAGCATGAACCGCCTTTTTAAGGTCATGCCACAACATCTTAATTGGATTCAGGTCAGGACTTTGACTAGGCCACTCCAAAGTCTTCATTTTGTTTTTCTTCAGCCATTAAGAGGTGGATTTGCTGGTGTGTTTTGGGTCATTGTCCTGCTGCAGCACCCAAGATCGCTTCAGCTTGAGTTGACGAACAGATGGCTGGACATTCTCCTTCAGGATTTTTTGGTAGACAGTAGAATTCATGGTTCCATCTATCACAGCAAGCCTTCCAGGTCCTGAAGCAGCAAAACAAACCCAGACCATCACACTATCACCACCATATTTTACTGTTGGTATGATGTTCTTTTGCTGAAATGCTGTGTTACTTCTATGCCAGATGTAACGGGACACGCACCTTCCAAAACGTTCAACTTTTGTCTCGTCGGTCCACAAGGTATTTTCCCAAAAGTCTTGGCAATCATTGAGATGTTTTTTAGCAAAATTGAGATGAGCCTTAATGTTCTTTTTGCTTAAAAGTGGTTTGGGCCTTGGATATCTGCCATGCAGGCCGTTTTTGCCCAGTCTCTTTCTTATGGTGGAGTCGTGAACACTGACCTTAATTGAGGCAAGTGAGGCCTGCAGTTCTTTAGATGTTGTCCTGGGTGTCTTTTGTGGCCTCTTGGATGAGTTTTCTCTTCGCTCTTGAGGTAATTTTGGCCGGCTGGCCACTCCTGGGAAGGTTTATCACTGTTCCATGTTTTTGCCATTTGTGGATAATGGCTCTCACTGTGGTTCGCTGGAGTCCCAAAGCTTTAGAAATGGCTTTATAACCTTTACCAGACTGATAGATCTCAATTACTTTTGTTCTCATTTGTTCCTGAATTTCTTTGGATCTTGGCATGATGTCTAGCTTTTGAGGTGCTTTTGGTCTACTTCTCTGTGTCAGATAGCTCCTATTTAAGTGATTTCTTGATTGAAACAGGTGTGGCAGTGATCAGGCCTGGGGGTGACTACAGAAATTGAACTCAGGCGTGATAAACCACAGTTAAGTTATTTTTTAACCAGGGGGGCAATCACTTTTTTCACACAGGACCATGTAGATTTGGAGTTTTTTTTTCTCACTAAATAATAAAAATCATCACTTAAAACTGCATTTTGTGTTCAATTATGTTATCTTTGACTAATAGTTAACGGTTTTTGATGAGCAGAAACATTTAAGTGTGACAAACATGCAAAAGAATAAGAAATCAGGAAGGGGACAAATAGTTTTTCACATCACTGGTATCTTCTAGATCCACTTATTTATCTTTTAATGCTTTGACTTCATTGTCCAGGAAGTTATAGACAGCAGTAACTTCATTGAGGGCGTAAGCATAATATCCAATTTTGTTTTTAGTATGAGAGGTTCTTTCTCACAGGTCTTCTAAAGAGGCTTGCATACCGGTGACTAGAGATATTAATTCTTCTATAAATAGATTGCTGTACTGTGAGAAGCATATTTTTCACATTGTCTCTAAATCAGGGATAATATGAAGTGAGGAATTCACTCAAGTCACCAAGATAGCTGCTATCACTGTCATTACGGCAGATATCCTGCTTACTGTATCCCAAATACTGTACTGCTTTCTTAACTACAAACTGGGCTACCAGTTGCTCCCTGTCTTAATGATAATCCCTCTCCTTGGCACCTCTCAAGAAGACCATTTCCTTGCTAAAGAACTGAAGGTAAAGGTGCTGGACTGCCTAAGCATGTATCAAGGCCTAAACTCTATTGAGCATCTGTGGGGAGTCCTCAAATGGAAGGTCTCTAACATCCACCAGCTTCGTGATGCCTTCATAAAGGAATAGAAGAGAATTCCAGGGGCAAGCTGTGAAGCTCTAGTGGACTCCATGCCCACGAGAGTTAAGATAAAATAATGGTGGGCACACAAAATGGTAGCACTTTGGGCAGAAATTTGATATACTTAGGGGTGCACTCTTCTATAAACAAGTGGTCATGCATGCGCAGAAGAACCGACTGGTGTGACTGAGCCAGATTACCGGAAGTGATTGTGGCTGAACGGAGGTATTCCAGAGGACAGCATGGGATGCATCCGTGCTCATGGGACTGGAGGAAGCGATGGGTGGGTAAGTAACAAATCTTTTACTTCTAACGTCTCAGGTTTCCTTTAAGCCTTTTACACATGTTAGAGTGTTCTCGGCCAAGGTGGCTAATCGATGACATTTCTGCTAAGACTCTAGTGTGTGTACAGCTTGATGTGTTGTCAAGAGATCCACAGTCCATGATCGTCTCGGCCGAGTGCATTGTTCCCCTCCTTATCCCTCCAGCTGGAAGCTGCTCCGTCATGCACTGCGCCACTGTCCTTTCTCCTTCCTCCATAGTAACGCAATGCATCTGTACAGACCTCTTTCCCAAACTGTTGCTAGAGGAATTAAATCCCAATCCCTGAACACAACATTTGTGTGCTTGTACTGCTAATGTAAAGTATAAGCTGTAACACTGGGTTTATGCTGATGGCAAACAAGCTGAAGTTTGTTCTGCTCTCTGCCTGAATAATATGCTTAGAGGTTGCCCTCACTGCATCTACAGAAATGTCTCCCAAGGCTCATTAGCATGCTGATTACACCAGCGAATGCAGATTGCAGGTGTGTGGATGCCCCTGGCCCATTTCTGTAATGTAAACATTGACATGGGAAAGCTTACATTTTAGAACAAAAGCAAAATCAGTAATGAAAATCCATTCTATTATTAGTCAGACCCTCAATTCAAGTTATTTAAGAACATTTAAAAATAAGTATAACTTGATTATATATAAGCATGTTAATCCTTTCAATTTAGCAATCACACAATATCCCACTTAACACTTATTTTTTTATACAAATCAAAATCATGTGTCCCGAGGCCAATGTGCCCCTGTAATATTGATTTCACATGGCCCAGCGGTGGAGCATGGTGTCAGACTTAGTCACTTTGATCGTGGTGTCATTAGGGGTGCAGTAGGTGTGGCCTGCACCAGGTGTCGCCAGCAGAGGGGATGACAACAAACTCAAGGGGAATGAAGCAAGGCTATGTAAATATTAGGGATGATCGATGATATGCAAATACTTCCAAGTTCGTGCAATTGTATGTTAATTGTTATACAAATGTATGCAGCTTGAAATTGGACAAATCAATTTAAACCTGGGTTGGACTTGATTGGTACATTTTCAAGCTACATATATTTGCATAAAAATGTACATAAATTTGCATGAACTCAGAAATATTTGCATGTCTTTGATCATCGCTAGTAAATATAGTTCAGGCTTCCTGTACAGTAAACCAGCACCTATTCAGTAGGAGACCTTGTGCTACTGCTTATAGTCATTGTGGCTGCAGCTCTGGTGCTTTGAGTCAGGAGAAAAGCACAATATAAATGTTATTTGTCTTGTCTAGTGCCTGATGTACTGCTACCTCCTGCTCAGGCTGCTCTGCGCTGGGCTGATCACAGAAATCAGAGGCTAAGACTTGGGCAAACATAACAATCATAAATCCCCCCCCCCCCCCCCCATAACGAGTGTATCCTGTACAAACCTTCCTTTTTCCCAACAGCAAGCATGACCAGAACCCCCCTTCCTATCCAGCCATAGAAAAGTATGGCCAGTATAACAGTCCCTTCCTCCCTCCCCCACAGCAAGTTTGTCCATTGTGGTATTGCTCCCTCACCTCCATAGCAAGCATGGCCAGACCAACCATTCCCCCACCCCAGCAAAGTGTGGCCAGCATAACAACCCCAATCCCTAACGCTTCTCTCCCCTTATCCCCCTTCAGCAAATGGGTCCAGTATAACCCCTTCCAAACCCCATCCTCAACAAATGTCAGTAACAAGTAACGCTACTACTACGAAAAAAAAGTATTATTGATTTTGCTTAGCCTGCTGAGGTCGTAGGTTCATGGCATAAGATAGGGGTGACAACATGAGTTTCCTCATCGGGGGACACCACTCTGGTGACACCTCTGGAAGTAGTCATGCTTTACTGTGTCTGATTATGCTAGACAATACCAATGCCGTACATACAGTAGAATGGAAAAAGTTAATTTCACAGTTGCCATGATGGTTACATGAATGTTGCAGATGGCTTCCTGGATCTGCAGGGGGGGGGGGGGGGGGGGTCACTGCCTTTCAGTCAGGTGATGTAACACCTCATTAACCACTTCAGCGCTGGTATAAGGGGGCCACATCTTGGACCACCGCCGCATTAACGCTTTACACAGAGGCGGGAAAAGCTGGCGGAAGCAGCTTGCTGTGATATTCTGAATAGCAATTTAGCTCTGAAATTATTTTCAGCCATTCATTTTACAACTATGTAATTACTTTGCGCTCAGAATTCGACTTTAATTGATAACGTTATTTGAATGCTGAGTCACGTTCCGATCACTCTACCACAGCAAACTGCTTAGTACTTTATAAAAAAATTGTATTTATAGCCATTACGCTTTCACATAACACCCCTAATAAGGTTTTATGAAAAACCTACCATTTTTTTGGGTGGAAAATTTTGCAGTAATTTGGCTCAGCACAACTCTGCAGTATTTTTCCTCTTAAAACCTGATTATTTTTCAGTACATGACATCTGGGTAATAGTATTTTAAACTGGTATTTCAGGCAGGCAAACATCCTAGCTCCCAGATGTTTATGACTTTTGAGGGATCAACTTTATTAGTCAAATGCTGTTAAAACCACCGACCAATTCTAGCCCATAGCGGGATTTGGCAAGGCTATAAATTCTCTTTTTTTCTTTCCAATACGGCACTGTTATTTAATGGCTGTACATAAAACATAACTACTTGACAATATGGCTTTGGTAAATTAAACAAATGTATTCAATTTGATTAAGTAAACTAAATATTTTGCCAAGAACAGCAGTTTTGTATTAGGAAACCTGCTTCAAAAATAAGATGTTAGTTGATAAGGTAAAAGTACATTTTTTCAATAATGTAATATACTTTTGCACTGTGCCTTTCTGAGAATATGCTATAAGCCTTAAAGAGGAACTGTAACCAAGGATTGAACTTCATCCCAATCAGTACCCCCTTTCCCATGAAAAATCTTTTCTCAAATAGATCATCAAGGGGGTCTGTATGGCTGATATTGTGGTGAAACCCCTCCCACAGTGTGATGCCAGGACCTAGGTCCTGACAGTTTCCTGTCTGTGAACCTTGTAGCATTGTGGGAAATAAAAGCTGTTTCCAACTGCCAAGTGTATCTATATCTATATGAAAAAATAAAAACTTTTTTTAACCTTTGCAATGTCAGTGGGTGTGGATGACATGCAGGCTCATTGTGGATCAAACAACATGGACAAATTACATAGTAAATATCAATCATTTCTTGATCTCTCTTGTACTTTTTAACTTCTCACTTTGCAATACATTGATTTATTTTTTCCCCTTTTCGCTAAAGTTCCTATTTAAGGCCAACATATTTATTTCCTTTTAAATACTGCAAATTGCCTGGCTATCCTGCTGATACTCTGCTCGTAATACTTTTAAGGTGTCCAAACATTACTCGATTTGCGGCATTGATGTCCGGCCGATTTGATCTGATCAAATCCGACAGAGAACGATGCTGCAATGTGGCCACCCGATTGTTCTGATCAATTTCTGGATTAAATTGACTGAAACAATTGATTCAGCATGCTTGAAAGATCTTGCTTGAAAGGCAGGGCCAGTGCTGTCATTGAGGCAAAGGGGGAAATTGCCCCAGGGACCCTACTGCTTCAGAGGCCCTCGCACCACAGGACCCTGAGGTGGCCTCCTCTTAATTGCTCCTCGTGGCCCACATGTTCGGTAGTTCAGCTGCCTTGAAAAATCTCACCTGTCTAGGTGGCAGTTTCATCCTGATCTCAGTCTTCAGTCACGCTGCGTGCCTCTTTTCTATGCCTAGCACGTTATTTACACATAGCATGCGCCGGATGGAGAAGACGCAGGCAACGTGGATGAAAACAGAGATAGAGCAGCCACCTGGACAGGTGAGACCTCTCCACCACCATCATGGAGAAAGTATCCTCTTGCCTCTCAGCTATCTCATCCTGGATGTCTGACAGGTTCCTGAAGTTAAACTTGGATAAAATAAAACTCCTTATCTCCCTGCCCCATGCAATTTAACCCCCCACGGACATCTATGTCACTGTCAATTGCACAATCATCCACCCAACCACACAAGCCCGCTGCCTGGCTGTCACCCTGGACTCAGCCCTCTCCTTCACCTCCACCTCCAAAGCATTGCTAGAGCCTGCAATCTCCATTTACGCAACATCTCCAAGATCCGACCTTTCCTGACCCCAGACACTGCCAGGGCCAGATTTGCCATAAGGCACTGTAGCCGCGTGCCTGCAGGCACCTGATGATGGAAAGGCGGTTCACTCTGCCCCTTGAGTGCCTCCTTCCCTCCCTCCTTCTCTATACAGAGTCCTAATGGGGGTGTAAATGGCATTGGCTCTTGGCATTCTACTGACAAGATCTCACTTCAATCAGCAGCCACTTAGCTTTAGGTAGCCAGAGGTAGCCAGAGGTATCCTTAGTATTAAGGGGCCGACTAACGGCGGCAATAGGAGGACACAGAGACATGTAATTGTGCACAGAACATGCATCTGTGTCCTATTAAGATTTTAAAAAACCGCCTTGGGTTCTCTTTAACCATTTCAGCCCGCAGGGATTTTTCACCTTATGCAAAAGAGCAATTTTCACCTCCCATTCATTCGCTAATAACTTTATCACTTCTTAACACAATTTATTGATCTATATCTTGTTTTTCTGCCACTAATTAGCCTTTCTTTGGGTGGTACATTTTGCTAAGAATTATTTTTTTATAAATGCATTTTAACAGGATTAATAAGAAAAAAATGGAAGAAATTCATTATTTCTCAGTTTTTGTCCATTATAGCTTTAAAATAATCCACGCTACCATAATTAAAACCTATGTATTTTATTTGCCCATTTGTCTCGGTTATGATACCATTTAAATTATGACACAATATATGGTCCCAATATTTTATTTGGAAATAAAGGTGCATTTTTTCCATTTTGTGTCCGTCACAATTTACAAGCTTACAATTTAAAAAATGTTTGTAGTATACCCCCTTCAAATGCATATTTAAAAAGTTCAGACGCTTAGGTAACTATTTATGTTTTTAGTTTTTTTTAATTGTCATTTTTTTCCATTTTTTTCCATTAAAAAATTTATTTGGGTAATATTTTGGTGTGGGAAATAAACAGTTCATTTTTAATGCTATTATATGTGTAAATTGTAATGTAAAAAATATGTAGATGTAGTTTTACTATTTGGCCACAAGATGGCCACCTTGAGTTTATTTTTTTCTCCTTGTGCTTCTCGATCACCAGAAGCACAAGGAAGACGCAGAAAATTTTATTTGCAGAAAGACTGAAGCCTCTAGTAAGAGCGCTTCGGTTTTTCTGCTGGGGACACGGATCGGTGATCGAGAACCATGTTCCCATTCACTGATCTCAAAGCTACCGGGGGACAGCACAGAGGGCACGAGTGCGTGCCGGCGATCTCGCGCGGGAGTGCGCCAAAACGCGACACCGCATCAGAGCAGCCGCCTGGAAGTGAGGATCATGTCAAAGAAATGGTTAAAGTACATTAGCCAGTGTACTTTAGGTGAATTTAGACCTGGCAATCACCAAATCACCACTTCTACCTGGTGTGCTCCTCATACAACTCCCATAAGTCTCCTACCTATGCGGCTACTAATAGCCCCGGTACTACCGTACCTACTTTATATTTACAGGACTATTCAATCCAGAACTGGTTGCCCCTGTTTTTTTGTGGATACTCTGAGCATCCAGGAGGATACTTTTGTGTCGTGCATTTTTGATATTATGATTTTATTTTCATATTTAAGAATATCTACCTGCAATTCTGTGCCTCTGAAGAAATAGCTGCTCAGATATGAAATGTGTGTTAGGCTGCATATTGTATTTATATATTGGATATGTTTGATTGATGGTCACATACTCAACTTTTATTGTACAGTATTGTAATAAATGTTACATTTTATGGATCAATAAGATAACAGAGGCGCCAAAAGGATAAAAGGGACTAAATGAGCTTAAAAACCAATTTGGTAATAGAGGAGGCAGTGGTGGACTTACCTCCTCCAAGCAGAACACACGACTGTAGATTTTCAGTCAAAAAATGTGTATTGGGTACTCCAAAATAAAGTGCAACACGTTTCGTAGGTTAAACCTGCTTCCTCAGGCAATACAGATAGGAGTAAAAAAGCATCTGCTAGTAACATCAAAGCTGAGCACCTCTGCTTGGAGGAGGTAAGTCCACTACTGCCTCCTCTATTACCAAATTGGTTTTTAAGCTAATTTAGTCCCTTTATCCTTTTGGCACCTCTGTTATCTTATTGCTACATTGAGTCCACCCTAGTGGAGGGTTGTACCCACGTCCTTCTTCTACTACAGAGAGCGACCTCTTAATCCTGAGTGGGGTCAGAACAATCTCCCCACCTGCCTTGACAGTGGTTGCCTAATGGTAACCCTGGTTTGTGAGTATTACATCTTGAATTACTCTATAAATCTTTCATTACCAGTACATACTAACTATATTGGGCTCTTGGTGTTCTCTATATTTTATGGATATTTTATGGACTCTCACTGACCTTTAAACACTACACCCTTTTAATTTCATATGTATGTGTTACATATACCAGCATTTAGAGGTGGCCGTTAGTACTGGATACTTTTATAACCATTTATTTAGCGTATAAAAAATGTGCCTGTTATGTGAGTCCTAACTTACTTCTTGAGGTCAATAACGCTGAGTAGAGTACGAGTGTCTTTATTTTTTAGCATGAAGTAAATATACTAGGGCAAAGGTTTAGTTATTTTGGTGATTAAAGCAGCAAGTAGTAAAAAATAAAAAGAACTATGAAGGAACTTTAATGAATAGAGCACTAAAAGTATGGACACTGTAATGGAGAGAACAATAACTGAGGCCCAATAATAAAGGCCAGTGCCACTATAAAATATGGATCAGTAATGCGGACTACTAACTAAGGACACTACAAAAAGAACATTATAATAGTGGAAGCAATAATATTGAGCATTATAACCAAGGCACCATAATGGCAGCTTTGTAATGGAGAAGGTACTACCAATGCATACATGTACAAAGGGTGCTGGGAAATTTGGGTGCAGAATAAAGGCAAAAAAACCGCACACCATGCTTTGGCAAATTTCCCTGTGAGGTTTATTACTATTTCCCCTCCAAGGCGCCTTTAGCTATTGACGATAGCTGAATTGCACTGTTTTTATTGTAATTTAGGCTCCGTCTTTTGTCTCACTGAGCGCTGCTATAGCCATAATTCACATTACAGCCTATGGCGGTGCCAAATGTCCTTTTTAGCTGTCTCGCTATCAGGGGGCCAATATAATAAAAGGTGGACTAATGGATGGTACTGGAAAAATAACTATAAAAAGACACTATAATGATCAGGGCCAGGTTTCTGGAATGGTCACTAAGGCCTAGGCCTTGGGCGACTGGTACCTAAGGGAGTGGCTAAGCATGTAAGAGGAGTGGCTTTATATGAAGAAGGAGGCTATAAACTGAAATGGAGGCTCCAAATTGGCACAACACATGCATAAAAAAGGACTGCTTTATACAGATGTAATGCATGGAAGGGGAGGCAACACATGGGATGGGGGGCAACACATGGGATGGGGGGGGGGGCTGTTGTATGTAGAGGGGGAACCACAAGAAAGTTGGTCTAAAATAGATGCAGGAAAAGTATAAATCTGGCCTTGATAATGATGCAAATTCTGCAGGAAGTACTATAATGAAGAAAGCACTAAATAGTAGCGGTGCAAAGGAGGAAGCACTAATCAGAGCTGTGGATGTAAGCACAGTGATTGATAGAGTAGGGGAGGGGTTAGGGGGGAGCATACAGTATTACATGAAGAACTCTGTACAGTTCTTACAGGCAAACACTGCCTTATCACGCCTCATTGTACCAGGAATATCAGCAAAACAATACATCAGTATTATTCATGAGGACTACGCTAAAAGCATACTGCAAGAAAGCTTTTAAGATGCAGTTATTCATGAAATAAGATGAATTATCTAAAAAATGTGTACAGTATGTACTTTCAGATGAAATACACAGCAAACCAATAGATAATACAACCCACCTGTGCATATAAAGTGATTCAGAACGATCTGAAAATATGAGCACCCTGCTGTCTTGGTATCGTATTTCGAGCTATAGCAGTTGGCACCCAACTCTTTTGGATGAGTAGACTGAGAGAACGTAATGGATCTAGCTTGCCAGCCCTTGCAGGCACAATTACACGTACGTTTCCACTGTTCCTGTATTGTTAATGATCACTTTGTTACTTCCCTTTGCCAAACCATGGGAGTAAAATCCAACGCTGCTCTTCTGTGTATTACCAGCTGCTGTCTGCTGACCTGCTGTAGAAGCTTCTCTCGCTTACACATAAAACAAGGGGGGAGGTCCAGGCACTGTTAAATGCTGAAAAGGTAGAAGCAGTTAATTTTCAATTTAGGTAAAATGGCCTCATATAAGGCCTTATGAATGTACCTGTGTTGCTATGGTCTAATTCCAAGATGTACTGTATTATAGGTGTCATTTCTTTGTGCTGGATAATGTGCTTCAAACTAGGGATGTCCTGAACAGTTCGCCGGGATGTTTGCCGTTCACGTTTAAAGTAAATTTTTACATTGAAGTCACTGGACACCGACTTTAGCGGTTGATAGCAAAGAACACTTGCATGCTAGAAACACCAAATGTTCAGGGTATGTGGAGGAGGACAGTGGGTACAAGAGGAAAAAATCAAAAAGACCTTATAGCTTTTGAGAAAAACATTTTTTTAAAGTTTTCGTTCAGAGTGTGGGAAATGTAAAAGACTTTTATTTTCTATTTTAGTTTTTATTTTACTTAACCCTTTGTGGAAATGGGTAAGGGGTAATTTGTACCCCTATACTTATTTCTCCTAGGAGGTGGGTGGGCATCTGGGGGTCCCCTTCTTAAAGGGGTCTTTCAGATGCCATCATGAACCCTTTCAGGGTGTCATCAGCCCCCACCTCATCCTGGGGCACCAATCCACAGATTGGACTAGGGCTCTGGGGGAGAGGGGAAGGCTTGGCTGCCCCTCTACCCCGGAGCCCCCCCCCCCCCCCAATACCATGGACCATGCGGGCTAGTATAGCTCAGTGTGCAAAGCCCCACACAGCCGGGGCTCCACATTCTGGCTATCCCAGCCTGCATGGGGGACAAGGGGTTAAAGAGGCTCAGGAGGGGGGGCACGTCATTTAAAACAAAATTCCTACACTCTAAACATGAAAAAAAAATACATTTATATACCTGTTAATACATTATCTGTCATTTTAGCACAGTGACTTTGCTATAGGCTGCAATTTTTTCCCTCTAAATTTAAAATAGATTTTCTCAAAAACTATCTAACACATAAGGGGGCTTTGCTATTAACTGATAAAGCCTGGGAAACATTTCCCACACTCTGCATGAGAACTTTAACATTGATTTTCTCAAAAGCTATAAGGTCTTTTTCCTCTTGTACCCACTGGTCTCCCCCACATACCCCACACATTTGGTTTTTGTAGCATGTAAAGGGGCTTTGCTATTAACCGCTTAAATCGGACACTGTTAAAACTTTTCCCACATTCAGAAGAAGAACTTTAAAATTAATCATCTCAAAAACTATAAGGTCTTTTTGAATTTTATTTTCTTCTTGTACCCACTATTCTCTTCCACATACCCTTAAAATTTGGTGTTTCTAGCATGTAAGGGGGCTTTGCTATCAACCGCTAAAGTCGTTCGCCTGCCATTTAAGTCTATGGAGCCTGCTGCAAATAGCCGGTTATCAGACATTTGCGGAAATTCGCGTTCGCTATTCGTGGACCGAAAATTTGATGTCTGCTACATCACTATTTAAAACCCTAGTTCAAGGACCAATATTGCAGTTAAGATAAATTAAATTTAAAATGGATGCATGTAAAATGTAGATTTCTTCCAGAGTACAATGCCTTATAAATTACCTTTTTCCAATGTTGCTGTCACTTAAAGTAGGCAGTAAAAAAAACTAGATACTACTTCTCATGGGAGATTCTAAGTGTTACCTGTATTCTTTACAAAATCACTCCCTGGAAAAGATCTATACAAAGATCACAGCTAGTCTTCCTACACTATTTTGGCAGCTGAACTGACCAACTGCCATTCACTGAGTGCTTTTGTAAATAAAGTAATACCCGAGAATCCCTCATTTACAGTGGCAGTGAAGCATCATGCACGGTGTGAAAGCACCCTTATTCATCGATAGTAAAAGGGATTAGGGCACTATGCATCATTCTCACAATGTTCATACATTTAAAACAGCTGTTTCAGAGAAATTCCCTATGAAAAAATCATGCACATGACCCAGAGATCTGTGTACACAGTATTGAGCTGCCAGGAGAGTGTGAGTTTCTTCGTCTGCACAGGGAGGTGGTGGCCGGAGACATTTTTGTGTTCTCAGTAACAGACTGGCTGAGGCCACCTTTGTCTTCCTCCTGAATACCTTCTATGGTTGATGATGGAATAGATTAAGGATCTTTGACAGCTCATAGCGGGTCGATTTATAAAGGTTACTTGTTTTTCACCTTAACTGTAAGGAGTTCAAGAAATAAACAAATAAGGAGAGATAACTCGTGAGATAAATAGATAAGGAGAGCTAAACCATGATTTAAAGAGGAACCTCAGTGTAATAAAAAAAGTGCTTCATTTTTACAATAATTATGTATAAATGATTTAGTCAGTGTTTGCCCATTGTAAAATCTTTCCTCTCCCTGATTTACATTCTGACATTTATCCCATGGTGACATTTTTACTGCTGGCAGGTGATGTCAGAGGAAGGAGACGCTGCTTTCTTTTTTTTAGGCAGTAGGAAACAGCTGTAAACAGCTGTTATTTCCCACAATGCAATGAGGTTCACAGACAGGAAACTGTCAGGACCATGGTCCTGACTTCACACAGTGGGAGGGGTTTCAACACAATATCAGCCATACAGAGCCCTCTGATGATCCGTTTGAGAAAAAGAAACGATTTCTTATGGGAAAGGGGGTATCAGCTACTGATAGGGAAGAAGTTCAATTATTGGTTAGGGTTTCTCTTTAAGTCCGTTAAGGGGAGTTATACAATAAATTAAGTCAGTTAAGGAGAGCTAAATCATTAGATAAGGAGAGCTAAATCATGGGTTAAGTCATTTAAGGAAAGATAAATTGTGAGTTAATAAATAAGGTGAGATAATTTAACAGAAAAGCTTTGTGAATCAGGCCCATAGACTGCTTTGAGTCCTGTACAGCTGTATCTAACACAAGCACAGGGGAGTCAGCATTGTAAAGCTAAACTCAATGTTCAGTGCACAAAATTTAAAGGGATTCCAAGCAGTGCAGAAACTATGGAAAGATGCATACCACTTTGAAGCTCTCTTTCTCCTCTTTCCAACAATATATAAACCGCCACCCTATGCCTTTTAGTTTTCGCTATTTTTGCGATCGAAATCACGGCAAACGCGATTTAGATCGCCAAAATAACGAAAACTAAAAGGCGTAGGGCGGCGGTTTATGTGTCATTGGAAAGAGGAGAAAGAGAGCTTCAAAATGGTATGCATCTTCCCATAGTTTCTGCAATGCTCGGAGTCCCATTAACAAAAAAAGTTTTATTAAGCTGCTCCTTTGCTTTTTGATATGGCATCTCTAAAGAATTTAGGAATTCTTAATTTTATTGGCTGATCACTACTTTGTCCCCCGCCCTGCAATGGGAGGGGCATGCGTATAGGTACCAGTCCAATGTGCTAATGTGTGGGTCTGTTTACATGTCCAACACGTCCGATCTGAATTTCGATCGATTTCTCGATTTTTCAACAGTTTTTTATCGATTTTATGATCGTTTTTTTTCAATCAATTTTTGTTCAGTTCTATGAAAATTGATAAAAAATGGATTAAAAAAACGATCAAAAAATCGGTCGAAATTTAGATCGAACATGTTGGAAATAATCGACCTGGCAGTATATCTGCCAGAAAATTGTATGGTGTATACCTAACCTAGCATAAGATTTCCAATAGATTTTATGCTGAAATCTGTTGAAAATCAGTGTGCAGTGTATGGGCAGGTGATAGATCCCTCTCTGATAAAATCATAAGATAATCATAAGATAAGCAATCAAACAACTGGGAACGCCAAAAAACTAAGTGATGGCAGCTCCCATATTGCCCCCATGGCATAATCACTTTAAGTGACCACACAAGTAGCCAATGACAGCCAAATCCATACTTGGAGTCCTATGTTACTCATCCAGCTCAGGCTGGGGGATTCCTACACATGTATTTTATTAATGTTACAAGAAGTGAGCTCTCCCTAGGCCCAAAGTGCCTTTTGGCTTGTTTGCGTTTTATTGCTTGCTTGTGTTTTATTGCGGAGGAGTTTTATGTCACTCAGGGATGCAGTGCTACTTGAATGTAAAGAAAGAAAAACAAACTTGGGGAAAACAAGTTGTGGCATATTTTCACAAAACAACAGTATACTGTAAATATTAAGCTGCAGCAACTGTCAAGCATATATAAATATACTAGTATAATAAACTGCTAGAATGTCACTGATAAAAAGTGTATATAATAATTTAACAGGAACCTGAACTTAGAGGTTTTTGGAGGCTTCCATATTTATCTCCTTTTAAATGATACCAGTTGTCTGGCAGCCCTTCTGACCTCTTTGGCTTCAGTAGTTTCTGAACAGGGGCATTTGTAGCCATGTTGTCACTCCAGGCAAGAAGTCCTGTGTCACCCCACCCCTGAGAAAAAAACACCACACACTAGGGATTGGAATATAAACCTTGTGCCGAATAGGGTGGGCGCATAGTACAGGGGGTCCTTGAGATACAAACAACCCACTGATCCTGTCGCATTTAGTTGCAGCAGAAGTATAGTGCAGTAGAAGCTGTGCTCTCACCTCTCCGCTGGAGTCCAGCGCTGTGCTTCTCCATGTCCGGTCACCACCCGCCCTAGTGCTTAGCATCTCCTACCGCATATGGCATGATTACAGAGCCAGCTCTAGAGGGAGCAGAAACAGACAGGATGGCCACACAGGCACAGTACTGGATTCCAGAGGGGAGTTTAGTGCACAACTTCTGCTGCCCTACACTCTGCCTTTACACACTGTACTGGGAAAGCGCAGGAGGGGGACAGGACCAAATAGTGGGACAAGGGGACAGAGAGAGGAACAAAGGGGGACAGAAGGAGGCACAGTGGGACAGAGAGAGGCACATAGGGACACACACAGAGTCGGATCATCCACAAGTCAACTTAGGCAGGTGCATAGGGCCTGGAGATAGTCTTCTGGCCCTGTTTATACTCACCCCCAACAACTCTTGCCAAAAAAGCTAGGTGGCCATCAAGTGTGGGCCCAAAGTCGTTGTTTGCCTAGAGCATCATTTCACTTTAACCTATATCTGGATGCACAGGGGAGCAGCGGTGGCACAGGGGTACTGAAGCTGGCACAAGGAGACAGAAGGAGAACCAAACACTCATGGAGGCGTGACTTTATTCGGGGGGTTAAGGCTTAGGCCCGTTTACACTTAATCAGTTGTTACACATTTTTTCTTCTCCATAGCAGTGCATTGTGAAAAAGATTTCAGTTAAAACTGGTTAAGTGTGGTGTGAACTAAGCCATTGGGAAACATGGGCATTACTCTGAGAAACAGTTGTCCTTTCAGTTATAACTGAGAGCAACTAAGTGTAAACGGAGCCTTACTCGGGGGCATGGTGCTCCCCTGGACCAATGGCACTCCAAGCAGTGTCCTGTAGTTCCTATGCCTAAAAACGACACTCTGTCTGAATCTCACAGTTAGTGTACAGAACCTTGCTGTGGTTTATCAGCTTACCCAAATTTCTGTAATCTTTTGTGAACTAATATTTCTTGATTTACACAATTTTTGTGGCCAATGAAGAAAAAATAGTACATTTAGGCTTAAATGAGGAATGTTACATTTGGATAAAGAAGAACACACCCAAATCAGAACACATCCATCACCATGTTTCAGAGATGGGGAAAAGGTTCTTATTCTGGAATGCAGTGTTTTTCTGTATTTAGGTTGTCCTCATTGATTTTTGGATACATATACAGTAAAGAGCAGAAAATCAAAAATTGTTAATTTTGTAATTAATTCTGAGTCATTCGTGAGCTAAGCCACCTCCCTTATTGCTTTTAATGCAGTTTTATTATAACCCTGGTGCCTATTTCCCACTTTTTATATTATCTACCCTCCCTAGGAGGCAAGGATCCAACTGCACGCACCTACACTAGTGGTCGTTTTTTTCACCCAAGAGAGTGACCACAACTCAAGAGAGATCACCTAACCCGAGTTCTCCACATTGCCTTATTGGTTGGTTGCCTAACTAAGCAACCTAATTTTTTGACTACCGTTTACCTACTCTTTCTCCATTTTCAGTACATATTCAGGCTCCCATTGTGTCAAGGTACATCCTACGTCTCAAGTTGTGCTTTATTTGACACGTCCAAAAATAAATTTGAGAGAAGTGTGGGTCAATTTTCCTGTTCACTCATTCATCATCTTGCTTGGTAGGCCTGGGATCTAGAACTGCCTACAGTTTTTGGGCTGGGGGTATGAGTGGTGCTCACATTGTGTTTTCCGGGGCCTGAACAACTTGCCATCATTGATGGAACAATGAATTCTGAACTATACCAGAGAATCCAGAAGGAAAATGTCAAGACATCTGTCCATGAACTGTATCTCAAGCTACAGTCGGTATTTGTCTTTTCCTGTAAAACAGATCATGCTTTATCTTTAAAAAGTAAAACATTGAAGACATTGAGATAAAACTTTGCAGTAACACCATTTTTATTTCAATTCTGCTGGTATTGTGTGTCTTCTTTCAACTCCAGCACCCAACTGATCTTATTCCACTGACCCGTCTGCATTTACAGATGGGATGATGAGGCAAAGTGATTCAGCTGATTTGGGACGTGTTTGAAATTCCTGCTACCATTGTCATAATCCAATTGTATTATAGAGGCACTTTAGTAATATATAGTAGAATGCAGTAAATTATTCAGGATACCTGCTTTTTACAGCCATTTTTCTGGTTTCAGCATCAGAAACATTTCCTATATCTAGATATTGCTGTATACTGGTATGTAGCCCCACCCTCCCAGTGATACTTAGCCTAGGCTGTTAAGCTATGTGGAATTCTCCTCCCAGAGCATTCCAGCATTATTTTCCCTGGCTTTGGAGTTCTCAGAAACAAACAATCTGCAGAGCTGCACTTGACAGGACTAAATATGTCATCAGCTTTCATACATTTCAGAATGTAAATCAGGGAGAGGAAAGACTTTACAGTGGGCAAACACTGACTAAATTATCTATAAATGAATTATGTTATTTTCACAACGGTTCCTCTTTACTATAAGTGGAGCCACCAGGATTGCATCAGTTGGTTGATGGAACTCATAGAAGACGGGCATTGCTGGCAGCGTCTCTTCTATAAATATGAATGATGACTTTAAAGGACACATCCGAGCACAAGGAAAAAAAAAATCTACTTACCTGGGGATTCCTCCAGCTTCCGCTAGCCATTCTGTGCCCTCGCCGCAGCTCCACTCACCGATGGTGGCCCGGGGTTCCCTCCGGCGTTGGATGTCCGTTCAGCAAGTGGCTCTCAGAGCAGCACTGACATAATTTGGACTGTACTGCACAGGCGCATAATTTCTGCACCTGCGCAGTACAGTCTGGATGACGTCAGCGCGACCAGTGAGCCACATGCTGGAGTGCAGAAGAAGCCAACCCGGAAGGGGACAGGGAACCACCGGAGCTGCAGCGAGGGCACAGGATGGCTGCCAGGGGCTGCGGGAAGCCCGAGGTAAGTGGATTTTTTAATTTTAGGTTGCTTTAAGCAAGAGGACAAGATACCATAAGACATCAGCTACAGGAAAGATAACAAGTATGTGACGTAGCTACAGTAAATGTGGGCAGCGGATCAAATGGGAATCTCTGTAACAGAACCCTGAAGGCCTTCATCAGCATAAGATAAAAATAAATATTAGCACACCATACAGCTTATAACAATTTTACACAAAAATACATAGTTAAAAGACCTGTTGAAAAACTGGTTTAAAGGGAACCCGAGGTGAGAGGTATATGGGCGCTGCCATATTTATTTCCTTCTAAACAATAACAGTTGCCCGGCAGCCCTTTTGATCCTGTGTCTCTAATACTTTTAGAACAAGCATGCAGCAGGTCAGGTACTCTGACTCCGCTGACTCAGGTTTTACTGTAATAGCCATATGCTTTTTCCAGGGTAATGACTTAGTCACCATGTGTGCCAGAAGATCAAGAGGAAAGCCGGGCAACTGGCATTGTTTACAAGGAAATAAAAATGGCAGCCTCCATATCACTCTCACCTCGGGTTCCTTTAAAACCACTTACTTGTAAGGTGCCTATTTAGTTGATCACTTATTAACATAAGCCCCTTTACTGTATTATCCCTATCTCTGTTTCAGGCACATGGATCTAGTCCTTAAAGTGGGATGAAATTCACTTTTGTACCTATTCTGAAGGCGAACGACAGTCTGTACACACGCCCGATTTAGCGGGCGAACGACGGAACGACGGGACGTTCAAACAACCCGTCGTTCGCGGAAATCCGACGTGTGTATGGGCCTTAAGAATAGGTACAAAAGTGAATTTCATCCCACTTTAAGGACTAGATCCATGTGCCTGAAACAGAGATAGGGATACTACAGTAAAGGGGCTTATGTTATTAAGTGATCAACTAAATAGGCACCTTTCAAGTAAGTGGTTTAAAAGGAACCCGAGTTGGGGGGAGGGGACAGATGCAAGAAGTAGCATGGAGCATTCAGAAGAGCTTATAGAACCATGAGGTAATGTATTTTTTTTCTCCAGTTCAGGTACACTTTAACATTGGTTAAAGGTTCTTTGCATGGCAGAAGAGAATTTGCTTCGGCTTTCCTTCCCCCTGGCAATCTATGTCTGCTGGCTCAGACTTCTTGGCTACCCAGCCTACAGGGATAATAGAGGGATACATAAATAATATGTGCAGGAATGTTTCAAAACCCTTTTCCATGTGTAAAAAGCATCATCGTGTTCTATTATTCGAGAGATGTTAGCTTGTCGTCATCTGGAGCATAGTGGCAGCTGGTATCACATAGTGAATTCCCAATGTAACATCATGGGTAGTAACACATACGGCCTGTTTATTTAGAAATTCCATGTACAACATGTCGTTTTGCAAACTGCAGATTAACAACACCACATACAGAGGCAATAGTAAATTAGGTTCAGTGATTAGGATGGTATCAAAGTTCACTCCAGATTGAGGAAAGGTCAGAACCTCTGCCAGTCTGTTATTGTGATACGATTCCACTGAGAGCTTGTGGCGTGATGGTTTTCATTAGGGAAAGTGGTGAACGTGGCATAAGGTCTATCCATTAGACTATATACAAAAAAAGGGGGGGGGGGGGGTTCCTCAACCGTGAAAAAGTTTTCAAGTCGATCAAAACGTAATGTAAAAGTTAAACTATACCTCCAGAATAAAAGGCAGAGGCTGTCATGTCTGGGTCTGTCTTAATGATGCAGGATTGGGGAGAGGGGAGTCTCTGAATTAAAAACTTACCTGATCAGCCATAATTCATATGGTCAGGTGACACTCCACCCCACTTTTAAATGTGGCTGTGACAGGTTCCTTTCAAAGTTTTTCCAAGGCCACCCCCATCTGCTCTGCTAAAGCCAAGCCCCAGAGCATCAGCAGTGGTGTAATTGGTGGCTGCAAAGCCAGGGGCAAGATGTGACAACACAAGCAGATGTTTCTGAAGAGCTTCACAAGACTTTAGAAACATGGCCGCTACTGCATTGTCGATGAGGGGCGGAGCGTTACCTGTGTAAAAACTACAGCCGATCAGGTAAGTCATTAATCCTGAGACCCTCTCCCGACCCTGTATCATGAAGACAGAGCCTAGCATGAGAGGCTCTGTCATTTAGGCCCGGTTCATATTAGCATTTTGTGCCAAAACTGTCAGTTCCAACGGATCTGTTATCTGTTCGAATGGATCCGTTGCGGACCAGTTTAAATCTGTTTCCGGTCTGTTTCAGTTCAGTTTGTATCCGTTTTGCATACGTTTTGTATCAGTTTCCATTTTAAAGGGGTAGTTCTAAAATTAGCATTAAAGATAAGCTATATATACACCAGAGCTGTAAATGATCTGTAAATACATTGTGGCCATTGTCGAGGAGAGAGCTTGCTGTTTGGACAATGGATCCAGTGTATTTCTACAGCTTCTGGCTTGGAATAGCCTCGTTTTTAATTTTCACCTACTACTATGTGGGACGGAGGCCTGCTGTTCGCAAGAGATGGTAGGTGCACCCTCTGCTCCTTGAAACGTTGCTCCTGCACTTGGACAATCAGGTCCTAGATGCTGTATGGCCTGATGTCTTCCATCTCTTTCCAGAAATCAATGAACTGGGATGGATCCCACTCCTGCAGCACTGCTAGGCCCATGTGCCAAACAAGCCAAGATGGCCGCTGTATCCTAGCGAGTACACAGGAAGCGGCTAGAAAGGTCAGTTTTTACAGCCAGTGTGTTGTTACGTTCCGTTTTCTGTTGGTTCCTATTGCCCTGCAAAACCTTCTATTTCAGGTCTGCAGGTAGCAACAGTCTGGAAAATTAGGGCCTGCGGCATTTTTTCGATCCAGGGATCGGAACGTAGGTAACGAATCCGGACGGATGTGTACGGTCCCATAGATTAACATTGGATCCGTTCGCGTCCATTCCGTTTGTACAATTACAGTATACTGTCCGGTTCAGATCCACAAAAAAATGTTAATGTGAACCGGGCCTTATACTGGAACTGCTCTTAAAGGAAGCAGATAGAACCCTTAGGAAAGTTTATTAGGAATAAAAAAATTTTAAAAAAAAAGCTGGAGCTCTTCACAACTCTTCACATCACTCTTTCTTCAGGTCTTGTCAGAGCTGCAATAACATTCAGATCAACAGTTGCTCTGTAAAATCAGAATTCCCCTGATACTGGAGCTCCAGGGCATACGTGAAATGTCAGTACCTCTTCACATAAAGGGATCTCAGTCCTGTCCCAGGCCTTATTGCATCTGTGGTTTCTTCATAAGATATATACAGTATCTAGAGATAATACCTGCTGGTGAAGTCTGGTATTGCAGATCATTAAAGTACCACAATGACAAAGACTGTAATATGTAAAATACATTTGTACACATATATAGGATGTACATTCCTCACAATGTAAAATGCGTGGCAAATGAATAAAGTCCCTTTCACTTATAGCCAGTATTATTAATTTGACAGTTCTGAATTTGTTACCAACAGGTTTTAGACTAGTCCATCTGCTCATGGGGGAATCTCAACATTTCCTTTATTTTTTTTAACAGCAGTCCCTTGTTAGTATCGTACAAAAATATCCATTGGCCTGCTTGCTTGCACACTAATGTAAGCAGCTAGACCGTGCTATGAATATTCAGTAAGTCATTTTGAAATAAAAAAAAAAAAACACTGAGAATCCCTAATGAGGAAATGGACTGGTGCAAACCTTTCACTAAAATATGGTGTGCCCCAAGGCTCTATCCCATACATGTCAAACTCTGGCCCACAGGCCAAATTTGGCCCTCATAGCCATTAAATTTGGCCCTCCCCACTTTGCATTATGTTTGGCCCACTCTAGACCACCAGGAAAGCTATATTGGAGGTGAAGCCCTAGAACACCAGGGAAGCCATTTGGGGAGGGAGGGGGAAAGCACTAAACACCAGGGAACTGTATAGGGGAGGGTGGGGGGTCTCTAGACACCAGGGAACTGTACTGTATAGGGGAGGAAAACTACTAGACACCAGAGAACTTTATAAGCAAGGAAGGTGGCCAGAAAACATTGAGGTTGGCCCACGACTAGGTCCCAGTCCAGGCGCGGAGCTAGGGGGGGTCGGGGTAGGACAAGTGCCCCGGGGCGCCTGGTCCCCAAGGGCGACCAGCTGAGCTTCGTTTTTTTTTTTTTTTTTTTTGCAGGGGGTGAGGGGAGCAGCGCAGAGAAGAGGGAGAGCTGTGCGGACGGTTCGGGAAGGGGGGCCATCTCCCCCCTCCTTCCCTCACCTTAGGTGCTCTCCCTCGCTCGCTCTCCCCTCCAATGTCCGGTGGCTGGCAGCGGCGGGCGGAACTCACCTCCGTCTCGCTCCAGTGCCAGAAGTTCGGGTGCGCAGCCGCTGCTCTGGTCTGGACCAGAGTAGTGGCAGATCTATCCGGCACTGCGACGAGACGGAGGTAAGTTCCGCCCGCGGCTGCCAGCCACCAGACAGACATTGGAGGGGAGATCGAGGGAGGGAGAGCAGCTCTTCCTCTTCTCTGTGCTGCTCCCCTCCTGCTGGGGAGGGGGACACCTGGCCACCTACTCTGGGCACATATACCCCTGCCTACATATATTGGGCACATATACCCCTAACTACATATACTGGGCATATACCCCTGGCTACCTACTCTGGGCACATATACCCCTGGCTACCTACTCTGGGCACATATACCCCTGCCTACATATACTGGGCACATATACTCCTAACTACATATACTGGGCATATACCCCTGGCTACATATACTGGGCATTTATACCCCTGGCTACATATACTGGGCACATATACCCCTGGCTACATATACTGGGCATATATACCCCTGGCTACATATACTGGGCACATATACCCCTGACTATATATACTGGGCACATATTATACCCCTGGCTACATATACTGGGCACATATAACCCTGATTACATATACTGGGCACATATACCCCTGGCTACATATACTGGGCACATATACCCCTGGCTATATATACTGGGCACATATACCCCTGACTATATATACTGGGCACATATACCCCTGGCTACATATACTGGGCACATATACCTCTGGCTACATATACTGGGGACACATACCCCTGCCTACATATACTGGGCACATATACCCCTGGCTACCTGTTCTGTGGACATCTCTACCCCTGGCTACCTGTTCTGGGGACATCTATACTGCTGGCCACCTATTCTGGGGACACCTATAGACCTGGGGCTACCTATTTTTGGGGAAGCACTGCTGTCAGATTGAGTGTATTTTGGGGAACTGCTGCCAGGTGAGAGGTGTCTACCATATTAAGGGGCCATTCTGCCTATTTATGTGAAATGCTGTCTATTTATGTGCCTCATGACTGCTGAATTTGTCTTGTTGGGGGCCTCATGGTTACTGAATTTGTCTTGTTGGGGCCTCATGATTTGTTGGGGGCCTCAAGATCGCTGAATTTGTCTTGTTAGGGGCCTCATGATTGCTGAATTTGGCTTGTTAGGGGCCTCATGATTGCTGAATTTCTCTTGTTGGGGGCCTCATGATTGCTAAATTTGTCTTGTTGGGGGCCTCATGATTGCTGAGTTGGTCATGTTGGGGGCCTCATGTTTGCTTATGATTGCGGAATTTGTCTTGATGGGGGGGGGGGGGTAATGATTGCTGAATTTGTCTTGGAACATGCTGGAAGGTACATACTGAGGGAGGGTGGGTGAGCGTGAGCCTGCTAACCTCCATGTACATTTGAAGGGGCGTAACCAAATGTGGAGCATCCATAACCACGCCCACATTTGGTCACGACCCTTCAACTTAGGGGGCGCATTAATAGTCTTTGTCCCTGGGCGCTGAAAACCCTAGCTACTCCTCTGTCCCAGTCTACAATTTTGGCCCACTTTGTATATGAGTTTGACACCTCTGCTCTATCCTATACCCCTACTTACCATATAATAAATCAAAATAGTTCTGAACTTGTATGCAGTTTGGGTGTATTGAGTGATGCGGAATTAAAATTAAGCTCGGCCCGGCTCGGCCCCCAAAGAGCTGCATAATTGCTTTGATAAGGGATTTATGCTTTGATAAGGGATTTATATACATTGCATTGAGTGCAAATCTGCTCAAAATGCTGCATGTCCTACGATCGTGATTACCCCTTATCGCAATCATACTAATGGGTTCACCCCTACTCACTTACATTGGCAAAGCATTTTTGGAAATCGCCAGCAATTGCTGCCGATCCCAAAATGCTGCCAAAAACGCCCTAGTGGGTTCCTATCCTTACAAATAAAGTATTTGTGTGCAACACTGCAGCTCAGGAGATTCTTATTATTAGGAGACTCTGCTGCAGCTCAAATGCTGGTAAGAAACAGTTACTCTCTTACCAGCAGAGGGAGGAGATGGGCTGGGTCAGGTGATCTCTATTTTGCCTCCTCCCTGACTGCCTCATGTGTGAGGATAGTGAGATAGGAGGAGGAGTCTAAACAGTTTTCTCCCCAATTCAATTGGCCTGTAGTTATAACATTTTCCAAAAAACCAAAGCCATTGTTAACAAATAATATATGTATAGGATACCACACATTCGTATAAATAAAAATATCTTAACATACAAACTGCTAATTTCCAACTGTCTCCTGGCCTACTAACCCACTTGTCAATTGACTGTTTACTCACATTGTTGTATGTAGCCATTTGGTCCAGGTAACTTTTTACATTTCAAGTGGGACTGAACTCAGTTGTATCAGTTTCAAGTTGCTGTGTACACCCAGAACATCATATGTGCTCATGTAATAAATGGTGTTATCCAGTTCTGTATCTTGCTTGCAAGGAAATCTTTATAGGTATCACCTAACAACTTCTGTTGACGGCCCATATGCAATTAACTTTTTCTTCTCAATGTTCTCCTAGGAGATCACTTTTCATATTTTCTTTTAAATAACTTTTCAACACTCACAAATTGCAAAAATACCAAAAAGTAGCAAGGAAGTACTATCGGAATTATTTTGAGTATTTTCTTTCTTGCTGGTGGTTTAAAGAGAATCTGTATTGTTAAAATCGCACAAAAGTAAACATACCAGTGCGTTAGGGGACATCTCCTATTACCCTCTGTCACAATTTCGCCGCTCCTCGCCGCATTAAAAGTGGTTAAAAACAGTTTTTAAAAGTTTGTTTATAAACAAACAAAATGGCCACCAAAACAGGAAGTAGATTGATGTACAGTATGTCCACACATAGAAAATACATCCATACACAAGCAGGCTGTTTACACCCTTCCTTTTGAATCTCAAGAGATCATTTGTGTGTTTCTTTCCCCCTGCAGCTATCTTCCACTGAAGTGTCAGGCTATTTCTTCCTGCAGAGTGCAGACAGCTGTGCCTGTATGTAATTCCTCAGTATGTGAAAGCCCAGCCAGCTCAGAGGAGGATTTATCCAGCTTGTAAAAGATAATAGAACAGAGAGAAGCTGCACTAATCTAAATATCACACAGGCAGTGAGCAGAGAGGGGCCTGGATGGGGGAGTTCATAGCAGAACCACAACACTGAAGAACTTGGCAGCCTTCCAGACACAGGCCTGACAAGTCTGACAAGAGAGAGATAAGTTGATTTATTACAGAGATGGTGATAGTAGAACGTGCTGCAGTAAGCCAGAACACATTAGAATAGCTTTTGGAACTTGTAGGATGATAAAAAAACAGGATGCAATTTTTGTTACGGAGTCTCTTTAAGGCATTTTTTAACAAGGTGTAAAAATATCACCCAGGGGAAAACTAGGGAGAAAAAGTGAACTACATATGGGCCGATATGTTTTCGGACTTGATCCATGACTAACTCCGGACCACATACAACTGGTTCTGTTATGAAGATTATCCTGATTATCCATGTGGTGTACAAAAACATTTTGGGTAATATAAAAAATATTGCTGTAATGAGAGATGCATGTTTTACAGTATACACACTGCTCTCTTTTAGGTTTTCTTCTATACAATTTATGTGAATTATAAGACATCATTTGGTAGCATTTATGGCTTGATGGTAACTTTTCTTTACATCCCCTACAAATATTAGATTGTGATAATTAGATGGCAAAATTATCACATTGATTTAAATTGAGTACAAGGTTATTAGTTTATTGTAACAACGTATCAGAAAAGTGGGGAATGTTATCCAGAAAGCTAGGTATACCATTTACATCTCTGTCAAACAACTGTTCCTGATCATTTTGGGTGACAGTTTAGCCTTGATCATTGCGCAGGCACTCCTCTAATCTCCCAGCCTGTTTCATGGAAAAGGAAGGGGGTAGGATGAGTGGAAAGTACTCTGCTGATATCTTTAATTATGTAAACCACAGATTTTCTGCATGGACAGATCTCCGAGGGGGAGGCTGCAGTTGGTGGGTTGGCACGGTGGCAAAGTGGATAGCACTCTCGTCTTGCAGTAGTGGGTCCCAGTCTCAGCTCTCAGTCAAGGAACTATCTGCATGGAGTTTGTATGTTATCCCCATGGCTGTGTGGGTTTCCTCCAGGCACTCTGTTTTCCTCTCACATCCCAAAAATATACAGATAAGTTAATTAGCTTTCCACTAAATTGGCCTTAGATGGAGTAGGGATTAGATAGTGAGCCCCTCTGGGAGACAGTTAGTGACAGGATTATTTATACTCTACAAAGTGCTGCAGAAGATGTCAGCGCTATATAAATACTAAATAATGATGATAATACTTGTACACACTTTAGATTGCCACTAAAAACCACTGAGAATGATTGTTATCGGGACATGATTTCTAAAGAGTTTATGCTCAATGGTAGTTTGGAAATAGTCAGAAAAAAATAATTATCATGTATCCCTTTGCCATAGCTCTACTATTAGCATGTGTTGGCCAAATAGAAAACACTTTATTTAGCATACATGGTAGTAGATCGTTGTGGTTTAACACACCACAGAACAAACTACAGGGTGGTTTCTTAACACACTTGGAATATCCTATTTTACACAGGAGGGCTTGTTTCTTCACACAGAGCTATTTTCACCCTCAGATAATGTGATAACTTGGCCTCACCCAGCGCCCTCTAGTGGTGGCTGTGCTTTGGTATTGCCACAGCCATGTAACCATAAATGACAGGACATTATTACCATTGTGTCCATGTTTTGCTGCAGTTCAGCTTCTCTATGACAGTTTGGATATTTGTGTTTGGCATTTACTTTAAAGGAAAACTATTGTTAAAAACTGTAAAAAGTTAAATACACGTGAATACATACATAGGGTCTGACCCACAATACAATACATAATAATTTATTTTTTCCTATGTCAAAGTCACTAGGTAGTAAATTTCAGACAGATATAGGTTTTACGCTAGTCCATTTCAAGATGGAAAAATACTTAAGAATTCCCTTGTTTTCACACATACTAACTGGATAGCAGTGGTACAGTGCAGTGGCCACGATAGTGGCACGTGAATAGGAGGAAACAGGCTTGCCAGCATCTTTGTATAGATTCCCTACAGAAAGTGATTTTGAAAACATCCATAAAAGTACAGAGCATTTCCCCATGAGGAGATGGACTAGTTCAAAACCTGTTAAATTCTTACTACTTAAGCAGTTTCTACATAGGAAAAAGTAATGTACATCATATATGCATGCATGCACATATTTTATATTTTACAGTGTTTCACAATAGCGGTCCTTTAACCTATTTGCAGCTTCAATGGAGTTATCTCGTTTGAGATAAGTGAACTGCTTTTTACCTCGTTCAGCAGAACTCGTTGTGCCGTAAATTCTTGGAATGCTTTGATCTCTTTCTACTCACAGAAAATATAGAAGCTGAAAGCAGAATTCCTCTGTTATTGTCTCACACTGCCCCTAGTGACAAAAGGCCATAAATACATTTTACAGCAGTTCTAATTAGAAGCAGGGAAATGTAACAAATACATTTCAAAATGTGCTCAAATATTTTTTTATGGCCTGGAACACTTGCAAGCCTCTAAATAAATTGGCTGCTAAATGATTAACAGAAGACCATCATATCTTGGCATCCAGACATGTATAATGCAGGTAGGCAGTGAATCCCATCCATCAACAAAAAATGAGCCATCGTGGAATACATAGGCTTCCCAGAAGATATATTTTCACAGACTGAGTATAGATATAGAGATATATATTTTAGAAAGGTACAAACATAGAGTGAACTACATTCAGCACAGTCATTAAAACACGCATCCATATATATATATATATATATTTAAAGTCCCCTATCTGCAGGAAGCTCGCCACTTACAGCTCATAGAAACAGCCATTTATGTTCTGCATCTACATAGAAATATAGAACAGCAATCCGGACTGACAGGGAAGCACCTGGACCATATATACTGTATTTATATATATATATTGTATATATCTGCTACATAACAAGAGCAAACAAACCGTTAGATGGATAGGTGGACGGATAAAAGTGCCCATACAGGTGGGAATTCTTCTGTTTCAATTCTTTTGACTTTCTCATTAATCAAAAACAAGTGAAGCATGGTTTGGTGTTAAATTTAAAATATTGACCCACATGGTGACTTTACATGTACTTGCAAAAACTTAATTGATACAAAATGGAAATGGAAAACCGCATAATATCCCCATTAAAAACAACCTTTAAAAGCACACGGAAGGGAGGGAGTTCTTCATCACAGTTTCCACCAATCACCATCTGGTTTTTCGTCAATGTGATCACCCAGCTTACGCCTATGCAAATCACATTGGCATTCAACATGGTCTAATGCAAACCACTGATCACATTGAGCAAAAACCAGATGGTTGAATTGAAATTTTGTACCAAAGTTTTTCGTAAGCACATGCAGAGACACCATATAGGTTAATATTTCAAATTGAGTACAAATTACATAGTTGGCGCTCCTCTTAATTGAGTATAGTTGTTTTTGATGGTTACAGCTGCTCACATTATTACATTTTGATGATTTGGTGTTAATTGTGGAGCAGATATGCTGTTGTCTAAACAACCAACGTTGATTCAGATAATACTTTTAATGACTAACTGTACACAGTTTGTTACATCCTTTCGAAACTTTAAGTTCCTTCCTTAGGCATGACACAGAACTGGATCAGAGCCATACCAACTGTACTGAAACATACAGTTCTGAGCGAATTCTGCATAATGTACAACGCATGTGCAGCGGCCTGCAACCCGGATGGATTGCGGACTCCACTGCAGAACAGGGGGGATCAGGAAGAAGGCGATGGAGCAGAAGGACTACAGGAGTTTGGAGGAAGCCCCAGGCAAGTATACATCCTTGTGTATGCTTTAGCTCAGGTTCACTTTGAAGGTTTTACCTAAATCAGCGTACGTTGGTTAGTTGTCGACATCAAAATTAAGTAAATTCTATAATGTTTAATTGAGAAAGTTTCCACTGTGATTATTTCCAATTAAAATTCAAAAATGACATCCAATGGAATAAAAAGCAAGAGTTAAAGTAATCAAAAAATAGATCTGAACATAAAATGAATCATTTTTCTTGCCACGTGTATGAGCACCATTACACCCCAAATAAAAGTTAAACGGTTAAAAGATGAGTCCACCTAAAAATGTTTGTTTCAGTTTTGGGTGGATGCAGTGTGGTCCAGCAGCAGAACAAGTCATTGACCCTGGTTGGTTTATCATATCCAATCAATCTGGTCATCCAGTCTTCTACTCCTACATAGAATTCAGCAGATGACAAGTGAGCATCAGTGAAGTATTATTGTGAAAATACTTAAATGTAGTTAAAATGTTCTAAAATGGTGTTAATAATCAATAAAGCAGTACATTAGCATGTTTTACGATATTGGCATGTCATTCTCATTGATTTTAGTAAGGTTTATAGTAAGGTTTAAGGTATTCATACACTAGATAATATTTTAACAGATAAGATGTTAGAGGACATGATAAAAAAACGAAACATTGGGGTCAATTTACTAAACTGCGGTAAAACTGCAGTGTGCAGAGATAGTGTACAGCAATTTTACAGTTACTCGAAGTACCACGTGTTGCACAATCAGTGCAACCAGTGTTAAATGGGTAAGAGTCATGTTGATATTTGCGATAATTCAGTCTTAAGTGTGTAACTGTGGTTACCCACAGTGCAGATTTTTAGTAGGAGGGATTTTCAGTCTTTTTTGGACCCCTATGCTCTCTTAGTGGTTTTGGGTAACCCCCAGCTGCTTGGTTACTCTGTTATTCTAGTCACCATGACACAGTAACATAGTGCGTGTTTCAATAGCAACGCGAACATTACCGATGCAACGGAGGTTGCGCTAATTGCACAACATGCACTACTCTAGTGGCACAAGTATCTAACATAATTCTGTCAACCCATGTATAAAGCACAAAGTAAACGTTTATAGTGTGCATACTGGGAGTGACACGCAGTATCGAAAAATGTACAGTATATTGCATCAATAGACAGGACCCCATTTAAGACTCTTTAACCACACTAATAATTAAAGTGTGAATTCAAGCAAGGTAAGTTTAGATAGCTAGTATCTCTGTCTTACTGAACAGGTGCCAGACTGAAGAAGATGAAGAACACACTGCACTCCACTCAAATACGAAAATCACTTTTGGGTAGATATTCCCTGTAAGAAAATCTGTATAGGTACAGATATTACTGAGGTATGTGTTCGGTGAAAATAACAAATGTACATAGTATACAGTTAGGAAGAGAACATAATGCCATGGACCGGTGACCATGGCAACTCAGTGGTCTATTTTTATGCACCAAGCCCTATGGACATCTAAACTGCTGTGGTATCATGATACAAGCATGGTCTGTTGTGATGTATGGCCATGGTGGCTTATGCAGAATCTAGTACAGTCTAGCAAATGAAAGGCAAAATGTGAACTGGCAAATCCAATGGCAGGTTATAGCTGGGTCACACCCAGAGCTGTGGAAAATGTGTGTAACGGATGTGTGTGTTTCTGCATTCCTGAAGGCCTTTCATGAGTTTATTCTACAAGCTCAGCAACAGCTCTGAATATCATTAATGCTAAAGGTGCAAAAATAGCACTGTGCGGAACATCCATAGCTATATAACACGATCATAGTGCATGTAGAGTGAATAACAAGTGCATTGGCTGTCTGGATGCTATGCTGCTGTGAATGCATCTAGGCAAAGAGGCCTAGCTGATCCCGGCCCCTGTGGTGATGGTGGCTATGGGCGGGGTTTATAGGAAGGAAAGATGACCTCTCAAAGCGGACCTGAACTCAGAACTCCCTCTCTGCTCTAAAAGATAAACAGCAGCATAATCACATTTAAAGAAAACCATTTTTTGTTACGGCTGTTACAAATCCTTCAATAAATCTGCAGTGTGTTCACTTCCTGATTTCATAGAAACAGACATATTGTTAGCATCCTGTGTTTACCAATCAGCTCTCTGTGGCAGAGAAGACTCCTGATCCGACACAGCTTAGGGATCACATTACAACTTCCGCTTCGTCACAGATGAGGGGGAATCAGACAGTCTAAACTCTCTAAATGCATACAGGGTGCATTCTATAGGTTTTCCTTCACGTTTACTTTAAAGTAGCAATCTGGCCAAAACTTTTTTTCAGTTTGTTTTTGTTTTGGTAGAATGGATAAAATGCATCTCATTGACCATCAATCCTCTCCAACATGGACAGAGACATGGATTAAAAAAAAAAAAAATGTTTAGTTCTAACCTTTGTCCACAAAGTGGATATGGATGGTGGGTGTGAATGGGTCCATGAATGGTGCTTGTGATTGGGTTTATGCTTTCCTACAGGGACGCATGGGAAGTCCATTCTGAATGTCCATTGGTCTGCTGTAGTCTGTTCTGGGAAGAGGTCCAGGTGTGGACACACTGCGAACATGAACATGTCATAGAACATGTCCTGATGAAACCTACACGCACTGTAGGTTTACTTTGTGAACTTTGCATAATGAGGGCAGCCATATTGCTTTTTTTCTGCCAACTATTTGGCATCCTCCACCTGAAGATAGCCCCATGCATGTCCCTGTGTCCCTTTCCTCTTTTGGTATGGTTACTGCCAGTGACATCCCTTTCCCGCAATACCTCTAGGAGAAAGAAATTAATGTTTGACTAGGAAGCTTCCAATAGTTTAAAATGTTATGTTTTGTTTACCTTGGAGGCTGAACTCAGCTCTGTGTAGGACAGCAAAGTATGAATTTAAACTGGGTAACTGAAGTGACCATTGCACTGATTCTGAGCAGCAGACTGTCATTTGTCTCACTTACAGCTCCCTCTCACTAAACACAATATCTGGGGAGCATGTAATGGCTGCTGGCAGCCCTGTGACATGGAGAGTATACTGTGAATTTTAGACCAATTGCATTACATGTGGACAATAGCAGGTAGGAGAACTATATGGGCAACAAGGAGCTGGGAGACTATGTGGGTTTCTATCATACATGTTTTCCCCTTTCTGACTCCGGAGTGGAACTCATGATCTCATGCTTCACAGACAGAGGCAGTACCTCTGAACATTCTCAGCTTTGCTCATATGTTAAGCCAGCTTGCAATACTACTAGATTGAAACAGAGGGAATTTAAAGGCTTCACTTCTACATGAGCTAAAAGCATATGAAAATTACTCCATGTTATTGTAGGGTTGGGCTATATCCAGAACTGGTTCTCTATACCGACTAAAATTATATAGTCATGTAGCTTACAGACATGCTGCCATGGCCTTTATCATTGACAGTTATGGACTGGATATAACTCTTGGAGGTGGTAATCATGTTTCATAAATACCCCACTCTTATGTAATGTTACAACTAAGAACGAATCCTACACTCTGGTTGTATTGTTTTCTGGTTGAATGGGGAAGGGTTATGAACTCTATAATGTTTTTATTGCTAATTTGTCCCCATCTCACTACCTGTGCTGGAAAACCAATATCTGTCTAATGACTATGCCACAGGTCTAAACCAGAACACATTTGCCAGTTTAATTTTACTAGATGCAGAGTGGCCACCTTCTGTAAGAAATAAAACTCTTCAACTCATCCAATATCCCTACGAATGCATTCCTCTCTCAGAATCTTCTCTCAGGCATGACCCCAAGACTTTTTTAAAGCTACTCCAACTCACTGCAGCTTGCTTCCTCGTCCTGTTAGTAATGCTACTACCTTAAAGTGGACCTGAACTCTTGCACAGTGCAGAAGGAAAACATAGAGAAATGCACCCTGTATGTATTAAGAGAGTTTAGCCTGTTGAATTTCCCCTCATTTGTGTCTAATCACAAGTTGTAATCTGATCTCTCCCATGTCACATGACTGCCTATGGCAGAGATGGCAGATAAGCCCATTTAAAAGCACAGGCTGTTAACAATATGTCTGCTTCCATTAATCAGGAAGTAGAAACAGTGCAGATTTATCTTGGGATTTCTATATCACCTGTAACAAAGAAATGTTTTTTGGTTAAAGGTTATTATGCTGTTGTGTATGCGTTGGAGCAGAGAGGACGTTCTGAGTTCAAGTCCACTTTAAACACATGTAAACAGCATCTCAAGAATCACTTATTAAAAATGAACTATCCATTTAGGGTTGTATCCAAACCCCTCATTACTGCTGAAACACGGCATTGATTGTACCCTATGTTCTCCTCCTCTTAGAATGTATTCCTATTAGGGCAGGGTTGCCATCTCCTTGTGTTATCTATGTAAGTTTGTAATTTGCACTCCCTGCTATTTGTTGTACATTGTTGGCACTTTATCAATAGGGGTTAATATTAATGACAACTGGATATCTGAACAATCCATTGCAGAGAGAGGTGGAAAGAGCCAATGTACAGGCACACTTTAGCAAGGGAATAGCATGGCTTATCTTTTAATTTTCCTCTGTGTGATTGATGTCATGCTGCAATACTCTGGATAAAGCAATGTCATCTATGCTGTCCTTTTGTGACCTGGATACACCTGGACACAGACCTGGACCACTAACACAGGGGAATAAAATGGATGGTCTGGATCAATAGGAGACAAGTGGCAAACCCAGTGGCGTAGCTAAGGTGCTGTGGGCCCCGATGCAAGTTTTACAATGGGGCACCCCAAGCACTCTATACATAACAATTGATACGGTGCACCAAAACCTGCCAATGGCAACTACAGTGTCAGAGGTGCAAGAAGGGGATGGGGAACAGTTTGTTAAGGATTACCACTATTCAAAGTATCTATAGAAGTGATTATTTAGAGCACAGGACCAATAGAGAGCTAATACTGTAGTTGAGGGAGGGCCCTTCGGGGGCCCCGAGGGCCCAAGGGCCCCGATGCGGTCGCTACCTCTGCACCCCCTATTGCTACGCCCCTGGGCAAACCCTAGCTTGCACGTGAAATCTTTACATTTTTTTGAATAGATCATCAGGGGAGTCTGTATGGCTGATATTGTGGTGAAACTAGACCCACCGTGTGATGTCATGACCATGGTCCTGACAGTTTGCTGCCTGTGAATCTCATTGCATTGTGGGAAATAATGTTTTCTTCCAACTTCCAAGCAAGCAATATCTCCCTCTGTGCATAGAACTCTCAGTAAATGAACATTCTGTACAGATGACCTGCCAGAACTAAAGATGTCACCACTAGTGATACATTTAACCCCCTTGCCATTCCAATTCTGGCAGCAAGGGGGCAGCGCAGCACTTTTTAAAAAAAAAAATTGTAAATCATGTAGCGAGCCCAGGGCTCACTACATGATAGCCGCTGACAAGCGGCATCCCCCTACCCACTCCGATCGCCTTCGGCGATCAGAGTAAGCAGGAAGTCCCGTTCAGAACGTCATGGATGTCGGGACGTCAGAGGGAATTCCGATCCACCCCTCAGCGCTGCCTGGCACTGATTGGCCAGGCTGCGCAAGGGGTCTGGAGGGGGGGGGGGGGGGCGGGTAGCGGCGAATTGGAAACTGCACGCAGCTAGCAAAGTGCTAGCTGCGTGCAGTAAAAAATAATTTTGAAAATTGGCCCAGCGGAGCCGGAGAAATCCTTCTGCGCAGGTTACCCCGAGCTGAGCTCAGGATAACCGGCAAGAAAGTTAAGAATGTAAATCAAGCAGAAGAAAGATTCTACAATGGGAAGACACTAAATAATCTATAAATATATATTGTAAAAAAAATAAGCAATATTATTATTATTATTATGTTAGTTTCACGTGTCTGAATGTAAGGAACTTTATATTTGCCTTAAAGAGACTCTAACAAAATGTTCAGCCTTATTTCTTCTATCCTATAAATTCCTATACCTGTTCTAATGTGGTCTGTATTACTGCAGCCTTTCCTGGTTGTATAGTAACTGTATTGTCTCTGTTATATAATCTAATCTTCTTTCCACTGACAGCTTTGTCGGGCTCAGGCACTTAGGCAAGAATGTGCTGCTCTGCTTGTGATAGGATAGAAGCTATACACACCCTCTCCACACCCCTGCAGGCTCTGTGTGAGTCACAGACTGAGCTTCTCTCAGCCTATCACAAGCTGTTTAGCAGTCATGTGTTTTGTTTGTAAACATTGTCTAAAACTGGCAATTACAAGCCAGGATTGCAGCAGGGAGTGGCAGAAACAGCACAGAGGGGCCCAGGAGAACATAATGAATAGAATGGAATGCATTTTATTGTAAGAATTTTAGAGTACAGATTCGCTTTAAATGTGTATTTAGACATTTGCCTGGAGTCACCATTTTGAATCAGACCTAAGCTTTCCATATAAAAATTAAAATAAGAGTAAGGTTGCACAATGACCCCTGCTGACCAATCAGTGGGTCTTTGTTTCTGCCTATACTTCTAAGTAATGGAGATCCTCCAGTGTCATCCGCTGGTCTCTGCATCAATGCACAGGCTGCAGTGCAGTCACGCAGGTAAGCAAGTGGACCCATGAAAGCAAGAATTCTCAGACTCCCTGTCCTTTGGGAAACTAAGGGCCGGTCCACACAGGTGACTGCCAGCATCTTGTTTCGGTATAGCCAAACAGTTTTCTGCAACCGAGCAGAAAAGTATTTGGTATTGTCTTCCATTGGTTCATTGTCATATCACATTTGAGCCCCTAGGGGGATATGGAACCTCAAACGCAACCGGTGCTAGAAACTTCATGCAGCGTCTCAGAAAACTAGATGACTGTGGCAATTGCCCGCAATCGAAAGTAAATGCATTGAGATGAACTCTGCAATTCTTCTCAATGCGGGACACAGCAGATGTCAGTTGTAAACAACAAGCACAACCGCCAGCAGTTGCCTGTGTTAACCGGCCCTTCCTGGGGTTTTTGCAGGGGAGCATGTTGGACAGCTAGTGGGAAGCATGGCTTAGTATACCCGTTGCTAATCCAGCCTTACTGTTTCTGGTCAGGTCCACATTAACTGTAGATGTGCATCAGCTATTGCTTCCTGCAGAACAAAGACACATTTGCTATTACATGAATTAAATACTTTACCCTATGAGTTGTAATGAAGCTATGCAATCATAACACCCAAATCACCATATGGACCCTGTGAGAATGAATGGGGATATTTAATCCAACGTTTATAGAGCTAAAGTGGATAAAAAGGCACATGTATATGTTTATGTATACACAATTATGTGCGTTGCCCCAGCTAGTGAGTTTCCAGCTGTTCCCTTTGCAGTACAGGGTGGAACATGAAAGCTGACATCTGCTCAGTTCCTCTGATCAACGCCAATGATATTCCTTTCCTCCAGCCCTGTACCTCAGGGGAATGTTGCATTATGTGTGAGGCATCACTGCGGATTTTGCTGCTGTTTTGTGTTATCTAGGGATATAACTTCCATAGATTGCATGCTGTAACCAGGCAGGGTGACTGGACCATAACCCCTGTTCAATGTGGGCTACAAAATCTGGTCACATACAGACCACAACTGCCAGTGCTAATTATCCCCCAATGATCAGGTATAATTCCAGCATCAATCCACTAAGTATCTGGCTAAGGCCACAATTGACTATACGGCTGTATCTTGCAGTGTATGAGCAATCTTAGAGAACCTTTTATCACTGTGTTCAGAACAGAATAAAATATTTTGACCAGACGTCCACTTTCCTTCTACACAGGACTTAACAGGGTACAGTTGGAAGGGGGGCAGCCATGTTGGCTGATTGCAGGAAATGGCATCTATTGCAACTGTGCCTTAGTGCTTATACTACCTTAAAGTGAATCTCCAGACTAAAAATCTACTCAGCAGAACTGAAAAGGCTTGGTGTTTCTTTAACAGTTTCACAGCATCAGAACTTTGTTTTTCTTACCAAAGCATTATTTTTAACTGCATTTTTAGCTAAGCTTTTTTTCCCTGATGCTGTGCAGAGCATGATGGGATTTCCTATGTTGTTATTCACGTTGCCTAGCAACTTTGGGGGTGTTCAGGACACAGGACAGTTGGTACTGTGTATCATGCTCCCTGTCACCTCCTTTCAACCAAAAAGATGGCTGCCATCATGAAATCAAACATTTGCCTGTTCTTTTAAAACAGTGTGGGTAAGAGATTATATTACCCATCTATTTTAATTAACATAACTAATGTAACTTAATGACAGTATGTTTGTTTAGGCTAAAGTTCCTCTTTAAGTGTTGGTTCAGGCAGGCGGCAAATGTGGTGTCAGCAGCTGCTAAAAGAGTGATAGCTTTTCAAATCGTTCGACTAAACGTCGTGGTAGGTCGTCTCAGATGCTACATGTAGCCACCAAGATGACTGCGTTACAGAAGGTCTGTGTCCCCCTATATGCACAAAACGCAATGATGAAGAACTGGTAACCTATGCCAAATGTTTTTTTGCTTGATAGCAAAAAAGCGTTACCATCAATTAAAATGTACCGCCATCAGCTGTCCTGCGAGGGCCCATCTAAACCAGCCCTAAGGTAAGCGATTATGAAACTATGTATTTCTGACAACAGCCTAGTATCCTGGGGATGAGATATTTGGTAGAAATGCAATAGCATGCGTTCATGTTATCTTGACAGAAAATTATATTTTACTGTTTACCTGTATCTGTAATATGGACAGTAATGGACTGAAGGTGGGCGGTACCCTGTTCTGAGGTGGCTTATTTTGATCACCTCTCCCAATTGGCAACATCCAAGTGAAATCAAAAAGGCAATCCTAGTCATGTGGCCACAAGGACCAGTATGCCCAGCATTACTGTACAGACAGGCTACATACAGTACAGTTGAGATACCACTATATTATTATTTCTAAAAAGCATCAAACAAAAGTGGGCAATTTAACCCCCCTTTCAATCAATTTTGACTGAAAATTGATAAACATTGATTATCCCTCACATAGATATGTACTACATCAAGTAGTACAAGGATAGTGTTCTGATCAATTCTACTTTAGATTCCTTATACATTTCTGATTGATATCAAGTGGATCAGGGCAGTGCAGTGATGTGATTGATATTTCCCTACTGAGTGATTTGTGTTCAGATAAATAGCCTTTGTTTCCCAGACTGAGTGAGCACACATGTAGTCTATGCCTAGCTTAAAGAGGAATTGTAGTGAAAATACTGTAAGGAATAAAACATAGTCTGGATACAGAGGCACCAACAAGATAAAAATATCTAAAAAGTGTAAAACTTGAGAAGACAGTGGTGGACTTACCTCCTCCAAGCAGACACAAAAATTGCCAATGTATTAATCAATGACATATACTTGCAATTTCATTGATTAATATATTTGCAATTCTTGTGTTTGTTTGGAGGAGGTAAGTCCACCACTGCCTCCTCAAGTTTTAAACTTTTTAGCTATTTTTATCCTGTTGGGGCCTCTTTATCCATAGACTACGTTATATTATATGGAGGGGTGTTACCCATTTTTTCCCTTATCTACGTAGAGCGACTTCTTAATCCATCCCTGAGTGGGGTCAGGTCTAATCTCCCCACCTGCTTATACTGTGGTTGCTTTTAGGTTGCTTTGTGAGTATAGCTTTATTACTCCACCATTCTCATTCAATTACCAGTACGTACTACACTTTGTATGGCTCTTGGTGGCCCTACTCTGTGTAAGGAATACAACTACTTACTGTTTACAATATTACCTTACTTTATAAATTATTTCGTCGGGTTTGCCCATTGTAAAATCTTTCCAAACCCCAATTGACATTCTGAAATTTATCACCGGTGGCGACATTTTCAATCCTGTCAGGTGATCTGTCTAGATTTTTTTTTACTGAGCGATCTATATCCAGTAGAAAATATATCTGGTCTCCCAGAATGTTCTGGGTGGGAGAATTTCACATATCTAGGAGTATTCAGCCTTGGCTAAGCATCACTGGGAGGGCAGGGTTACATACCAATATATAGGATCTGTTTCTGATGAAAAAAATGAATTACCGTAAAGTGGATATCCTGAATAATTTACTGCATTCTACTATATGTCACTACAGTGCCTCTTTAACACATTTTTTGACACACCTCAGTGTTGTAAGGGACGTTTCTGTTTTAAGTAAGGCTGGATCAGATTCACCTAGTCTCTGCCCATCTTACATCCCAAACTGGGAAGCCAGGCTTAGAAGAGGAATTTCGGACCAGATGCAGGTGATGATTACTGCATAATATTATGCATAGGGAAGCCTGAGGCAGCAGCTGTAGTGTGACACTGTTTCCACATAGCCTGTAGCAACATGACTGTGATGGCTTCTCCTCTGTGTCTCCCAGTGTCTTTGTGACCGCGATCCCCAGCACACATTAGGGAAATAGCAACAATGCAGGAGGCTCTGCTCCTTGTGGTCACATGACCAAAGAAGATTTTATAGATTTCAGTCAGAAAAGCAGCTGGATAAGGGGAAACCTGTCACTTCACAGCCTTCAGTCTGTTAACATCACTTTAACATGTTAAAGAAAAATGTATAGAAAAAACTGGAAGCATTTTATTGCATTTGCACAAAAAATCCTGCACCCTCTTGCCCTAGACTATAGTCAGAATTCCACAATACTGAACGTCTTATCTTATCTAATTAAAACAATATATATGTTTTTGCCTGAAGTGTTAAAAGATGTACTTTCCCTTTTCGGGTACTACTTCCTTTTCCTAGGCAAGATAAAGGAAGTAAAAAACCCAAGAGCATTACCTTATTATTATTATTATTATTAGTAAGCCATTAGCAACTTCAATAGCGTTATCTCGTTAGAGATAAGTGTAATGCTTTTGACCTCAGTTGGCAGAACTCGTGCTGTAAATTCTTGGAATGCTTTGATCTCTCTCTACTAGCGGAAAATATAGAAACTAAATGCAGAAATCCTCTGTTATTGTATCACACTGCCCCCTAGTGACAAGTGACCATAAATACACATTACAGCAGTACTAATTAGAAGCAGGGAAATGTAACAAATAAGAAATAAAAGAATGCGGTAAAATAAATTGACCTGGAGCACTTTGCAAGTCTCTAAATAAATTGGTTGCTAAAGGGTTAATTCATAGCAGGAACTAGCAATGTTTTTACTCCTCCAACTAATAGTATGATATGGAATTCCTGAAGTGTGCCCTGTGTGACTGGAAATTTTAGCTATTAGACCACTCTTGCCATATAATAAGCATATGGTGTATATGAGGATTAAAGGTTACATGATAATTAGATCCAACTATCATGAGATGACCAGATAATGATTAGCGATGGTGCATGTGACACAAGGATTTAAGCAAGGGACACAGTACGGTAAGCCACAGTGACTAGATTGCTTACACCATTCAATTCCTTCCCAACTTACACTAGTACATTTGTTAATAAGCAAAGCCCTTTGCTGAGGGATGTTGTATAGATCTGGCTTCTTATAACATGTATAGCCAGTTAGGTGCATATCCAGTAGGAACCTGATGTATGTAAATCTTTATTTAGCATGGAAAAGAGCAGCATGCAAAATGCAATAGCCATACCCACCAATCAGAAGTCAGATTTTTACAGACCTGACTATAATAATTTGCTAAGAACTGGGGCTCTCTTAGTTAACTACCGCGCATGACTTCTCTTTGAGCCATGCTTTTAAATAAAGATCGTTTGAAATGACATAGAGGTTTGGAAAGATGGACAATACAAAAGTGACACAGCAAAAAAGGAAAACAGTAATAATAATTTATGCCAAGCCTGATACATACAGAGTATGACATAATACAGAGATTTATTGGTTAATATCAGTAACTCTTCCAGATGAATGATGCGGTCAGTTCTGTGAAAATGAAGTCCACACCGGTAAAACATCAAATCACCTCATGAAGCATTCATGTGGTAAATATGGCGGGAGGTACCACTTATCCTGCCGAAGTTTCCCATTCTGGATGACTGGCCAGTCAAAATGCTCCATTAATTCATGTACAGATCTAAAGGTGGCATCTTCTGACTGGAAGGGCATTTTGCTGCAGTTTAATTAGCTCTCTCTGTTTATGGAGCGTTCTGATTGGCTGGTCATTTGCTATATTGTACAAAAAATGTTCCATTAAGACCTGAATTCAGACTGGGCTAATGACATAAGTTTAAACATAGCAAAACAATTATGACACTAAACAAATAACACTGTGCCTTTTCTCTTTAGTTCTGTGCGAAACCGAGACCCTGATTAGCGTAAGCAAACTCGGTTAGGGACACTTAACCCCCCGCCATGACAGATGCGGGGGAATTCACTGGGAGCTACACCTGTGTTCTTTGACATAACCTCCCATAATCCAGTGTTTCACTTAACATTTCACTCTTCAAGCGCCAACACCGTCACTTAACCTTTGTTCCAAGCCAGAGCTTAAAGCCGCCACAGGCTACAAAAAGGATTTCTTATCAAAGCCTTTTTACTTTCAGACTAACCTCCAACAGTAGCTATACAGGTCTTTAAATGGAAGCTTTAATTGTGGCACCTTATACACTGCTCCTCGAATATTCCTGACTTATAACACTCTTCTCTAGAAAATACCTATCCTACCTGTTTAAATTACCCTGGAAGGGAAAAAAAAAACAGAAACAAAAAAAGAACACTAAATATATTTAAATATACTTTCTCCCACATCCCCCCCACCCTCTTCCCACCCCCAACATTCCAAAGTAAAAAATTAAAACATAAAACTTTGTACACATCTTAAATGAAAATAAACAAAAAAATATCTTAACTCACGATTATTATTTGTTTGTTAGAATAGTGCGTTCACTGAAGATATGTAGATTTAAGCAAGCAATTTTTTTTAACTTTGTAAAGAGTTTTTAGTAATAACTTTTGTACAAGTTTGTTTAAGAAGCGTGATCTCTCGGTCCACTGTCCCTTTCTCTCCCCTCCACCTTAGTTTGGCCCTGTTATAGAGAGAGTCATCCAAGTCAGATATTTCTAAACATTGGTATCAATTTGATGTTCCGCTGCTGTATTTTCTTTTTTTTATTCCGTTGTTAACAATGTGTTGATCTTTTTGCCGTTGTTATCAGGAGGAGAAGCTGAGCTTATATGAAGTATTCCTTTTTGTCGTCGGTCCCGCCTTGTCCGCCCTCTGCGTTGATGATGGCTGTGTCTGCATCCGGGGCGTCGTCTGATCCCTTGGCTTCGTGGGTGAGATAGGTACCTGAAAATGGACAAATAGACAACACTGCAACATCATCATTATCATCCTCATCTTTGCGTCTCACAATATGGAAGATCATACGGTCTATTCCTTTCGTTGATTTCTAGATGGTGTGTTTTTTTCTTTTTTTAATCTAAACTCACGTAACTTGTATAGAGCTACAAGTATCTATACTCTATCCAAAGCTTTTTAAATTAGTTTAAGTTGTGGGCAAGGCAGGCAAGTTGTGGGACTTTGTGGGCAAGGCAGGCAAGTTGTGGGACTAGTGGGGCAGGGAACACAATTTTCTGCTTTTTTTGTGCTTTCATTCACATTTTTCACATTAATTTGTGATTTTTTGGTTTTGCCACAAAATACATTGGGATTGGAAATGTGCACAAAATGAGGAACAGAATATGGATGAATAGGAAAAGAAAAATCTCCAATTTGCAAGTGGTCCATTGACTTCATCAACAGGTGCAGTGGTGTGCGTTTTGTTGTACCATCAACAGCATTTACTTCTTGCTTTGTGTCCTTGCTCCTCTTTACGGAAAAAATAAATAACAATATTTGGACAAGCAAAGGTTTTGTGTTTATGAGTAACTCTGATAATAGTATTCAATCTGAGATACACTTTAACCATTTTCATGATCTACTGCTTCCAAATGTCATCTTTGGTGGTGGCCAAAAAGTTTCAAGTCATAACAGATTACATTAAAACTTTGTATATGACACACAACATAACACATAACAAATAAACCCATAGTATTATCGCAGTCTTAAGCAAAAAATGTTTGGCTATCTGATCATGGTTGACTGGTTTAATAAATTGTCTGCCTGCTCTGGCCATCATCTTTGTATCTAGTCTTGTAGAACTAGTGCTAGTCTGGCTGGGTATTGTGAGGCTGATGCTTGCTGCTGGTGCTGGCTTTGCTTGGCTGGTGATCAGCTGACATTGTCTAACCAGTGTTGACCTGTCATATCCAGGTATTGGCCATTCATGGTGATTACTAATCAATATTTTCTGCTTGCATAGCACTCCTGGCTAGCCTAGCAGTCCTGGACTGTTGCAAGCTACTGCCATTGCTGATTTAGTGTAGGCTGTTAGAGCTGGCCTAGCGTACATATTTCAGGGTTGGTATTTGCCAGGCCTATGGATGCCAGTGGATAATCTGGTGTTGGCTGATTGCCTGGTGCTAATAGCACCATTTGGTAGGTGCCAACTCTTGATGCAACGTGTATTTTTATGGTTCTAGATAGTGGAACTAGCTGCTACCCTCCATTAACATCCTCCCCCCCCCCCCCCCCCATCTCCTGGTCTGGAATTTTTCCCTAGTTTTGTACGACACATTTCCTAATATTGCCAGGGTTTCTTATATGAATTCCTACATCCAATTTAAATGCAGGATCTCAAAACAATTTGAGTTTATTAGTGCTGTTTTGCTACCATTTAGCAAAAGGTTTGCAACCTACACAAAATACTTCATGCATAGCATTCGATTTGTGTTGGTATTTAAATTAATTAGCACATGAACAAGTATTTCACTTGTGTTTGAACAGACTTTCATTTGGGTCTGGTGCATGTGAATTCAATACAATCAGCAAAAACCTTCAAATGCAAAATAAAAAGGTTGTGCCACATATAGAAAAAATAATTTGACACAGACAACTGCAAACGCATGTTTGCTATGGAGTAAGACCTCCAGGATGAACCTTACCTTTGTGTCTGATCAAGTAACGTCCCAAGACAATAAGCAGACAGAAGAGGAGAAAAGCAATCACAGCTACCACTCCTCCGATGACGGCATGGTCAATGTTTGCTTTGGAGGGTACAGGGCTTGGGTCTGGTGGCAAAGTAAATATATGGAAGTTTAAAAAACTTAAAAGGAAATAAGGAAAATAAAAGAATAGGAGCGATGAAATATCCACCATACAAACAACGAAAAGTCAAACAATTAGGAATAATTGTCCAAAAGAAATGAGTGTAGCCCACACAGGAAATACATTTTGACAGAAGAATAAGAGCATTAGAAGAAATATCTTAGCAGTTGATGAGCATGTGCTATAGAAAGGTCCGCAGAGAATGAAGTAAGTCTGACATGCAGCTGTGAGGCAATACAAAGCTCATGCAGAAACAAAGACTGACCGCTGTAGGTGGCTTCCACACATCCTGACACTGGTATGTAGCCTGGTGTCAGTTGCAGACAGAAGCAGTTATACCGCTTTGTCGTTTATGCATCATTATCCATAGCAGCATTTTAGTTTTCAAACACAAATTCTGATTGGCTGGTGTGAATACCACCCAGGGCTCTGCCTCATTACATAACAGTCAGTGTTTGTATCATCTATTAGCAGTGAGGGCAGCCATACCACAAAAGCAACTAGCAGTACTAAACACAAATTTTACTGAAAATAACTGGCAGTTTAGCCACACGGAGTAATTGTGGACAACAACCCATAATATCCAATCAGAATCTAGCTTTGGTGAGTCTGTCCCCACAGGTGGAGGTAAGTTTCTGACCACTGTTATTGTGGGAGAATTTAGTAGTGAGTAACTAATGTACACCTGTCAATTCTTTCACAAGAAAAGAGAAATGTCTGTACTGCACACAGGATGCTTACTTCATTGTGTTTCCACTAGATTGGACTGTTTTCCACAATGGAGACCAACACATAAATGGATTCTATGTTATCTGTAGATCTGTTCAGACATGCCATTTTTTTATGTATTTGTCATCTCCATTGCGGTAGCACAATGCAAAGTCCTGTCGTGGACAATTTTTCTGGACACCATATAGAAAATGGACATGTCTATTAAATTATTTGCTGTCTGATGGGCACCAACTGATACCAGAACAGAAGTGCAAAAGAATAGTGGATTGTACATTAGATCTGATCTTTTTGTTCATGTTGTTAATGCAGCGTAGCGTGGAACTAGCTTTATGATGAGCAGCCAGTGCCTAGACATTTGCAGGTGAGTGATCTATATGTCAGTGGCAAAACAATAAGGGATGCAGAGTTTATTATGACTGCACTAGGACCCCCTGGACCAGAGGATTCAACCAGGTGCACTTTTACTACCATTGAATTAGCTCTTCATTTGGTGATGATCACCTCTATATGTGCTTTGAATAGTGGGGGGAATGGGAGGTCTGAAAATCTGACTTAAGCCAAAAGTTCTTAGGAAGTTTTCCCTCAGGTCAGGTATACTTTAACCACTTAAGGACCAGCTAACGCCCATAGGCGTCAGCAGGTCTTAAGTGGGTTACCATGGAAACGGATCGAGCGGCCTTTCCATGTCAGTTCACGGAGGGTGTCTCCGTGACCAGCCGGAGAGCCGCTGATCGCGGCTCGCCGGTAAAATGTTAACATGCGGGGAAGAAATCCCCGCTGTTTACATCATACGGCGCTGCTGCGCAGCAGCGCCGTGACGTACATCAGCGATCCCCGGCCTCTGATTGGCCGGGGATCGCCGGCATATGATAGGCTGAAGCCTATCCTTCAATGCGCAGGACGGATATCCGTCCTGCGCAGCCCATGGAGGGAGAGGGAGGGACGGGAAGGCAGGGAGCGCGGAAAACGCTGCGGAAGCGGGCTTTGAAAGGCCCCTCCACAGATCACAAACAGCCGGCGGCGATCAGACCCCCCCCCCCCCCCCAGCAGGACATCCCCCTAGTGGGAAAAAAGGGGGGAAGTCTGATCGCCAAGGCTCAATCCTGATCGGTGCTGCGGGCTGGAGAGTCCACGCAGCACCGATCACTGCAGAAAGCCCTGGTCCTTAATTGGGCACATTTGTTCATAATTCTGCATTACAATATTTGTACTTATTCTGTGTTAGTACTGTTACTGTAATGTTTAATATTGTGCACACTTATACATAATTCTGCATACTTAATGTTATTGTGCACATTTTAAAGTGATTGTGCATTACTACTGATATTGTAAAAAAAAATATTTTATGCACATTTGTACATATTTGCAAACATTGATACTGTGCACATTTTTACTTCATTCTGCTCCGTGTTCACATATTTTTATGAAAAAAAGCCAGCCAGGTATTCGTCTTCAGATTTACAAAGCTTTGGGAACATGTGGTAGGTCCGCAAAAAGTTTTGTGAATCAATACTTGGCAGTTTCATTAATCTCTTAGTACCTTGAAAGTCACTGAATAAACAGTAAGAAACACCTGCATTTTTAAAATGAAAATGTCAGCTCCATCATTTTTGTCCTTACAGTATCCCTTTAAGTTACTTTAACCATCTTAGCGGTATGGACGAGCTCAGCTCGTCCATCACCGCCGATGGCTGCCGCTCAGGCCCTGCTGGGCCGATTTTGCTCAAATAAAGAGCAGCACACGCAGCCGGCACTTTGCCAGCCGCGTGTGCTGCCTGATCGCCGCCGCTCTGCGGCGATCCGCCGCGAGCAGCGGCGAAAGAGGGTCCCCCCAGCCGCCTGAGCCCTGCGCAGCCGGAACAAATAGTTCCGGACAGCGCTAAGGGCTGGATCGGAGGCGGCTGACGTCAGGACGTCGGCTGGCGTCCATGACGTCACTCCGCTCGTCGCCATGGCGACAGGAGAAGCCAAACACGGAAGGCTGCTCATTGCGGCCTTCCGTGTTACTTCTGGCTGCCGGAGGCGATCGGAAGAACGCCTCCGGAGCGCCATCTAGTGGGCTTTCATGCAGCCAACTTTCAGTTGGCTGCATGAAATAGTTTTTTTTTTATTTAAAAAAAACCCTCCTGCAGCCGCCCTGGCGATCTTAATAGAACGCCAGGGTGGTTAAAAGACAACTGAAGCGAGAGGGATATGGAGGCTGCCATATGTATTTCCTTTTAAACAGTGCCAGTTGCCTGGCAGCCCTTCTGGTCTGCAGAAGTGTCTAAATCACACTAGAAACAAGCATGCAGATAATCTTGTAAGATCTGGCAATAATGTTAGAAACACCTGATCTGCTGCATGCTTGTTCAGGGTCTATGGCTAACAGTATTAGGCAAAGGATCAGCAGGATAGTCAGGCAACTGGTGTTTAACCTCTTGAGGACCGCAGTGTTAAACCCCCCTAAAGACCAGGCCATTAAAAAGGGCCACTGCAGCTTTAAGGCCTCACTGCAGGGCCGCACAACACAGCACACAAGTGATCCCCTGTCCCCAGTTTCTCCCCACCAACAGAGCTCTCTGTTGGTGGGGTCTGATTGCTCCCCCAGTGTTTGAAAATTAATACAAAAAAATGTATTAAAAAACAAATAAATGTCCTTTTTTTCCCAAACCCGCTCTCCTTCCCCCGCCAGCCAATCACTGTGATCGCCTGTCATAGGCTTCAGCCTATGACAGGTGATCACCTCTGATCCCCTGGTGGGGACAGCCGTGTCACATGGCTGTACCCAGTACAGCGCTGCTATAGATCGCAGCGCTGTACAAGCTAATTAGAAGGTGGTTTCGCCATCTAACAGTCTCCAAGCAGCGATCGCTGCTGGGAGGCCACCCCGCCTACCTAGTGTAGATGCGAGATCTCCTGCAAAGCGAGCCCCAAGGACCTTCTGCCGATCGGTGTTAGTCATTTTAGGCACAAACACAATGGCATCTTAGTTCAATCTCAGTTTTAACTTGAGGTGAATCATCAAATAAAAACCTTTAAGTGACTTGGACGATACACCCCTGCTTAAAGGATACCTGACCTGGGGCAGCTCTTCCTAAGATAAGCACAGAGGCAGGTACATGCTGGATCTACTTACCTCTGTGCTTTGTCCGTTCCTGTCCCTGTCCCCCAGTTCCCATCATCACGCCTTGAAAATGTTGACTTTTGGCTAAACTCAGATTTTCAGACAGGAAGAGGCAGGCTTGTTGCAATGTTCCCTCCTTTCAGAGGGAGTAGGAGAGAACATCACAGTAAGCCTGCCTCTTCCTGTCTGAAAATTTGACTTCAGTCAAAAGTCGAAGTTTTCAAGGAGTGATTACAGGACCAGGAGGGGAACGAGGAGAGGTAAATACAACGCACAGAGGTACGTGGATCCAGCATGGACATACCTCTCTGCTTACCTTAGGAAGCTTTGCCTTGGGTCAGGTTTGCTTTAAAAGAAATCATTGGCATATATGGGTTCCATGCACAGTTGATGGCATACATAGGGCAACTAGTAGCAGGCTGATACCTGAGTACAATGTCTGAGAGTCTGCAGGTGGGGTAGGATGTCAGTGTGGTTGACGTCGGACAGTGAGCATAAATATGGAGGTGACAAAATGGAGAAAGCATGGGGAGGTTAAATGAGACATGGTAAAATGACAGGCAATGGACTTTGGGCAAATGACATACTGACACCAAACACTTACAACACAAAGGAAACTTGGCTGTAGCAACACACATAAAATACATGAAGCAACATAACAGGCAACACAGATTTTTTGGGTTAAAGAGGAACTCCACTAAAAATGGCTTCCCAATAGCTATATTCTTCACTGTATAGTAGCTGTTATGGTTGCGGTTACCGTAGGCTGTTGACCTTGCCACTGTGAGCAGAACCTTCTAAGCACAGAATCTACGTGACCACGGGTCTTCACCCACGACCCCTTGAGGGGGAAGCAGGACCACAACCCCAGGAGGGGGAAGTGAAACTTAGCTGCCTAGTGCCCACCAGGTTGCGCTTAGGAAGATTCAACAGTGGCTCAGAGAACAGATGATACTGCGTTGTAGAGCAAGTAACCGAGGCAAGGTGCAAAGTCAGCAGGCGGAAGAGTAGTCAGGCGGTCCGGGATCAGGGCAGGCGGAGTTCAATCAGGAGCGAGAAACAAGCAAAGGTCAAGGCAGGCAGAGTTCAAGCAACACGGGTAACAAGCCAAGGAGTCAGGACAGGCGGAGTTCAATCGTAGTCAGGGAAAGCCAGGGTTCAGTAGCAGGAAGTCAATCAGTAATCCACACGAACAAAGTAACAAGTACCACAAGCTGCACAAACAGACAGCACTGAACTGTCAAACAGATGGGGTTTAAATAGGGCTTTTGGCGCCAATTAATCCGCATCACGCATGCGTACAACGGTACGTCTTACTACGCGCATGCGTATGCACATGCGTGCCAGCAACCCTATCATATCGCGCATGCGTAATAGAGGTCACAATGTCCCGCGCACGCGTAGATGCGGCCAGAGGTGCGCGTGCGTGAGAGTGCGTACGCGTCACACCGTACGGCGTGACGCGCTGATACAAACAAGTCAAATAGCCACCTTTCCTACGCGCGCGCGCGCGAGCAGAAGCCCGATTAGCAACAGGTCTGAGCGAAGCTTGGTGAGTATAACATTGCCCCCCCCCCCCAATGGCATCCTCTGGATGCCTCCAGGACCAGGTTTGCCAGGATGTTTTTGGTGGAATAACCTAACTAACCTAGGTGCATGCACATTACTAGCTAGCTCCCATGAATTTTCCTCTATCCCATAACCTTTCCATTTAATGAGGTAATACAATGATTTCTTGTTCAACCTGGAATCTAGAATTCTCTCTACCTCAAACTCTTCACGATCGTCAACCATCACAGGAGAGGGAGGTGGTATCGAATTTCTCTGAAATGGATCTGGGATAACCTTCTTGAAACAGGAAACATGAAACACTGGATGAATTTTCATGGAGGCAGGCAATTTTAACTTGAAGGCAACGGGATTGATTCTCTTTTCAATCGGGAAAGGACCAACATATCTAGGTCCCAACTTTCTGGATGGACATCTCAGTTTCAGATTATCAGTAGAAAGCCATACAGAATCTCCTACCTGGAAATCAGGCGCCTCTGTTCTCTTATTATCTGCTTGAACCTTGGTCTTGGCTTGGGTCTGTCTTAATTGATTCTGAAGTGTTTTAAAGTTCTCCATGAGAAAGGTCAAACGATGTTGTACTTCAGGTACCTGTGAATCATTTCTGAGAGAGGGAAGTAGAGCTGGATGAAATGCATAATTGGCAAAGAATGGTGTCTGATGGGTGGCAGAATGAACCGAGTTGTTGTATGCAAATTCGGCAGTAGGCAGCAAGGTGGACCAATCCTCTTGCGATATGGAAGAAAAACACCTTAAGTATTGTTCCAGGGTTTGGTTAGTTCTTTCTGTTTGTCTATTGGACTGAGGATGATAACCTGATGATAATGATACTGATATATTAAGTTGATTACAGAGTTCCTTCCAGAATTTTGATGTAAATTGTACGCCTCTATCAGAGACTATATCTGATGGTGGTCCATGGAGTCTCACTACCTGATTAAGGAAGGCTTCAGCCGTACCAGCAGCAGAGGGTATTGACTTCAGAGGAATGAAATGAGCCATCTTGGTAAAGCGATCAATGACCACCAGAATTGTAGTATATCCATTTGAAGATGGCAGATCAGTGATAAAGTCCATAGATAACATATCCCAAGGACGTGACGGAACCGGAAGTGGAGTTAACAGGCCCCAAGGACGATGACGTGGAGATTTGGAACGAGCACAGACCCTACAAGCAGTGACAAAGTTCTTGCAATCCTTGACAAGTTCAGGCCAAAAAAATTACGCTGAAGTAGTTCTTGGGTCTTGATAGTGCCGAAATGACCTGCAAGTTTATTGTCATGGCAAAGTTGTAGAACAGATTCCCTGAGGTCAGGAGGTATGAATAGCTTGTCATTGTGAAACAGGAACCCGTCTTGAAGTTGCAGGTCTTTGGTCATCTCTTCTGGCAAAGAAGAAGAAGCTTGTTGCACTTGGTTAAGCAGATCAGGTTGGAGCAAGAGAAAATTCTTATGGGATAATATGGTATCTGGTGTCAAACCTTCATCAGGCCTTTCAGGAAACATCCGTGATAACGCATCTGGTTTGCTGTTCTTACTCCCAGGTCTATAAGTAACATGAAAGTCAAATCGGGAAAAGAATAACGACCAGCGGGCCTGTCTAGGTCGTAGGCGTTTAGCATTCTTCAGGTACTCTAGATTCTTGTGATCCGTGAATACAATTATTGAATGTTGTGCTCCCTCTAGCAAGTACCTCCACTCCTCAAAAGAAGCCTTTATGGCTAACAGTTCTCGATCCGCGATATCATAATTCCTCTCCGAGGTGTTCAGTTTGCGAGAGAAAAAGGCTACAGGATGTAATAAGTTCTTAGGGCCAAAACGTTGAGAGAGGATAGCTCCCACTGCTACTTCTGATGCATCTACTTCTAGAATGAAAGGTTGTGAGGGATCTGCATGCTTGAGGATAGGTGCTGACGTGAACAATTGTTTAAGTTTATCGAACGCTGCTTGAGCCTCTGATGTCCAGCTGAATCTTTGATGAGCCTTGGTGAGTTGGGTAATGGGAGCTACCACTGTGGAAAAGTTCTTTATGAAGCGTCTATAAAAGTTGGCAAAACCTATGAAGCGTTGTACCCCTCTTCTGTCACTAGGAGCTGGCCAGTCTAAAATAGCAGAGACTTTCTGAGAATCCATCTTAATATCTTCTGCAGAGATTTGTAATCCAAGGAACTGGACGTTGGTCTGTTCAAAAGAGCACTTTTCCAATTTTGCATAAAGGTTGTGGACTCGAAGGCGGTATAATACTTTACTTACATGAGCTCGGTGTTCCTCTAGGGAAGAAGAAAAAATCAGGATATCATCCAAGTACACTGCCATGAATATGTCTATAAAGTCCCGAAAGATATCATTTACGAAATGCTGGAAGGTAGCAGGAGCATTGCAAAGGCCAAAGGGCATCACTAAATATTCAAAGTGTCCATATCGAGATCTGAACGCGGTCTTCCACTCATCGCCTTCACGTATGCGTACCAGATTGTAGGCGCCCCGAAGATCAAGTTTGGTGAATATCTTGGCGGAGCGTAGCCTCTGAAATAGATCGGGTACCAATGGCAGGGGGTAGCGATTCTTGATCGTGATCTTATTGAGCTCCCGATAGTCCACACATGGTCGAAGAGTACCATCTTTCTTTTCCACAAAGAAAATTCCAGCCCCAGCGGGGGAAGTAGAATGACGGATAAACCCCTTTGCCAAATTTTCTTCAATATATTGTTTTAGTTCCTCAGATTCAGGTTCAGAAAGAGGGAATACTCTGCCAAAGGGGATCTCAGCCCCTGGGTGGAATTCAATAGGGCAGTCATAGATGCGATGAGGAGGCAAGGTATCTGCAGCTTTCTTATCAAACACATCTCTGAAGTCTTGATATGGCGTGGGTAATAGTGTTTCGGAAGCAGGATTAATGTTCAGAAGTTGCCCAACCTTGGTTAAACAGAATTGTTTACAGTAGGTAGATGTGAAGATGACGGTTCCTAGACTCCAATTAATCAGAGGATTGTGAGACTGAAGCCACGGAATTCCCAAAATAACAGGAAACAAAGGAGAAGTTATCAGATCGAAAGTTAAGTATTCTTGATGGTCTTCAGCAATGGTAACCAGGACAGGATAGGTCTCGGAGGTGATAGGACCCGTGCTGAGAGGTGTACCATCAGCTAGTTGTATAGGAAGAGGACAGTTCTTTTGGCGAATGGGTAATGCAAGTCGTTTCACTAGCTGAAAGTCCATAAAGCAGGAGCAGGCTCCAGAATCAATGATGGCTTTAGTGTAGGTTGTTCCGTTTGGACCCTGCAGAGACAAAGACAGAGATATATGAGCGGATGATGATGATGATGGCGGTTGATCTTGTAAGACATCAGAATCAAGCTTACCACTGGGTCTGATGGGGCAGTTATTGCGGAAGTGGCCCGATGCGCCACAGTACATGCACAGATTGGCCTGTCTGCGGCGTTGTCGTTCCTCTGCAGTTAAAGGAGCCCTGGTTAAACCTATTTGCATGGGTTCAGGTGCCTCAGAGCTTGCTGGAGTAGGAACACTTGGAGGGGGCAAAGGAACAGGTGGAAGATTACTTGACGGGAAGTTCCAGGCAGTCCGGGGAGCTCCTGCTCTCTCAAGTCTCCGTTCCCGTAGACGTCTGTCAATCTGAGTAGACAACTGTATGAGCTCTTTCAATGTTGCTGGAATGCCAACTCTGGCCAGTTCATCTTTTAACTGATCTGATAACCCCAAACGGAATTGAAATTTCAAAGCAGCGTCATTCCATTCCGTGTCTCCGCTCCACCGACGGAAATCAGAGATGTATTCCTCAACTGGTCTGCGACCCTGGCGAAGAGACTGAAGAGCAGATTCAGCTGAGGCTGTACGAGCTGGGTCGTCATAGAGTTCTGCTAGGGCTTCAAAGAAGGCGGTGACTGAGATCATTGCTTGATGATCCTGCTCCCTGAGTTGTAGGGCCCAAGCCTGCGGTTCGTCCCGTAGGAGTGAAATTACAGTACCCACTTTAGCTTGTTCACTGGCGTAAGTTCTGGGCTGCAAACTGAAGAGTAATAGGCAAGCTCCTTTGAAGGTCCGGAACTTGCTTCGGTCCCCAGAGAAACGGTCTGGAAGCGGAACCTTAGGTTCTGGAACGGGTGATGTCACCGTGACATTGGTTGCAGGAACAGGTGGGCCTGAAACTGGCAAGGCTTGAACTTGAGTCTGTAGTTGCACAAAGTTGTTTTGTATGGTCTGGACGGATATACTGAGTTCAGAGACCATCTTGCAAAGTGTGTCCATATCAGAATGTGCTCCGGCAGCATCCATGTTGGCTGTCTGTTCTGTTATGGTTGCGGTTACCGTAGGCTGTTGACCTTGCCACTGTGAGCAGAACCTTCTAAGCACAGAATCTAAGTGACCACGGGTCTTCACCCACGACCCCTTGAGGGGGAAGCAGGACCACAACCCCAGGAGGGGGAAGTGAAACTTAGCTGCCTAGTGCCCACCAGGTTGCGCTTAGGAAGATTCAACAGTGGCTCAGAGAACAGATGATACTGCGTTGTAGAGCAAGTAACCGAGGCAAGGTGCAAAGTCAGCAGGCGGAAGAGTAGTCAGGCGGTCCGGGATCAGGGCAGGCGGAGTTCAATCAGGAGCGAGAAACAAGCAAAGGTCAAGGCAGGCAGAGTTCAAGCAACACGGGTAACAAGCCAAGGAGTCAGGACAGGCGGAGTTCAATCGTAGTCAGGGAAAGCCAGGGTTCAGTAGCAGGAAGTCAATCAGTAATCCACACGAACAAAGTAACAAGTACCACAAGCTGCACAAACAGACAGCACTGAACTGTCAAACAGATGGGGTTTAAATAGGGCTTTTGGCGCCAATTAATCCGCATCACGCATGCGTACAACGGTACGTCTTACTACGCGCATGCGTATGCACATGCGTGCCAGCAACCCTATCATATCGCGCATGCGTAATAGAGGTCACAATGTCCCGCGCACGCGTAGATGCGGCCAGAGGTGCGCGTGCGTGAGAGTGCGTACGCGTCACACCGTACGGCGTGACGCGCTGATACAAACAAGTCAAATAGCCACCTTTCCTACGCGCGCGCGCGCGAGCAGAAGCCCGATTAGCAACAGGTCTGAGCGAAGCTTGGTGAGTATAACAGTAGCACATTTTTCTGTGCAGCTTCTTCTTAGTTATATCAGTCTCAGAATACTCATAATAGTATGAAATTGTTCTATATCAATAATCATTTATCTGTAGGTTCTCAGCCCTGCATTCTGACACATACCTGGGCCAGTGGGGCTCATTTGTCAAAGCATCTGAACAGAACTGATTGTTTTACTATAAAACGGAAACATATTCTCATTATTAAGCCCATTTCTCATTTTTAAACCTGCACTGGAAGAACTGAAGAATCTGATTGCTTGGTGTAAACAATACTGTCAGGTGTATTTTAGATGTGGCTTGTTGCAGCGCTGCTCGTTTAGACACCAGAGTTAGGCAGTGAGAGGTTAAGCTGAGTGTCAGCATTTCGCTATTAAACAGAGTCAGGCAGCTGTAGATGTTTTTAACCTCAATGCTTGGATTTGGCTGTATAGTGTACTGGTTAAGGGCTCGGCCTCTGACACAGGTGACCAGATTTTGAACCTCAGCTCTTCTTTTTCAGTAAGTCAGCACCTATTTAGTAAGGATACCTTGGGCAATACTGCTACTGCATATAGAGCGCGCCCTAGGGGCTGCAGCACTGAGGATTTGAGTCCCCCAGGAAAAAGCGTGATATAAATGTTCTTTGTCTTGTCTGTCTTGAAGCATGGTCCATAGAAGGTGAACATTAATTTGTGTTATTAGTTAGGATTAGGCATCATTTGGGATCCATACATTTGTTGTAGCCACCCGTCATTTTGGTGCAGGGTGAGCCGAATGACCGCTCACCCTGCTGCCCCACAAATTCAGAGTGGTGCTAATTTACTGTTCATGCCCTGGGCCAGCTGCCAGTTCAGGGGTCATGGAATACCTAAGGATCCTAACCCCAAATTACAGCCGGCAGATCTTCTACTGATGAGTCTCAATAATGTTTGCTTTTACCTTAATTGGAAAACAAAAAAGACCACAATGCACCTGTCATATCTTTGAGGGAGCACATGGGCTTAGCCAGATCTACCCAACCAGCTACATCATCAAACACAGAGCCTACAGAAAGAAGACCAAGACAATTTAACAGTACTAGGTGAAGACAGTTTAGGGGAATTGTAGGACATCCTTTTATCTGGTCAGGAGTTACACTTTTAAAGGATCTTGCCAGGGTTTGGGCATAAGCATAACTACAAATTATGCCCCCCCCCCTCCCCAGCAAAGTTAAACTTGTATGGGGCTCTCAGTGTTCTTTCCATTGCCTACCCCTAGTAACAATTACGGCCTGAGGGCCCTACTTGCAAGGGTAATAAAACAAGTGTGTCCATCATACATTTCACATCACAACCATACTAAGTATAACCTCAAAAACACCTGATCTGAAGGATGGACCCCTTTTCTGGTGAAAGGGAAAGTTAGTAGTTGGGTCCCTTAACAGCTCTGACCACCCCCATGGTTGCAGGGGCTGCTCTCTTATAATTTTGTCCCTGGCTCATGCACATTTTCAGATGTTGCATGGAGGAGGGCATGTTTGTAATGCATTTTTCTCTGACAAATAATAAGCAAGGACAACATAAAATGTAAGAATAAGAATTAATAAATAGAGCCATTATGCTCATATCAATAACAGCTTACAGTGTTTTTTCATTAAAGAAAAATCTGTTAAAAGTTCTGAGTACTTCTAATTATTGAACAAAAGTAGACTTTAAATCAAGCATTGTCATACAAATTGAGGCCCTCTGAACTGGTCAACATGGCCGACCCCTTGTTCTCCTCATAGTAGGGGTTGCCATGGAGATGACAGCCGCAAAGCCATTTTCTAGGTCTTTGTTCTAGACCTTGACAAAAGCTTCAAAGACTGCGCCAGACAAATATAAAGCACGGCTCATTTCATTTTATATTTTAATTTATTTGCAGGGATTGTTTTGATCCATAGCTGACAAACAAGAAGGAAGCCTCACAGCAGAGCTGGCGGTGCGGATGCTGCTAGCGCCAAAGGAGTTAACACAACTCCTTCACTGGCACACGCGTTTATGAATGAGAAATCAACAAGACACAAGCTTTTGAATAAGTGTGTTCAATTACATTAGGAATTCACATTTTTTTTTTCTTCAAGGTTTGCAGTTATAAATAGACAGAAATATACTTTGCTCCCACGTAATCCATGAATTTGCGCACAGAGAGGAGGCAGAAAAGCTGATAAGACTCGGGAACGTTTTAAACGGAAGCTGTGAAGTTTATGAAAGTGCTGAGTAAAAAATGGGCTATTGTTAAATTGAGTTACAAAAAAAAAAAGTAAAGTGGGTCCTTCTGAAGAAGTATGGGTAGAATGTGTACTGCTGTAGAGAAATAAGCATACTTTACGATTCTGGCAGGACCATCCTGATTTGTACTGCACAAACGAGGTCGGATTGAGTTTCTCAAAATACGGCCTTGGATAGATTCAGAAAGGTTCTGAGTTAATTGGGGAAGGACTTCCAGGATCGATATGTTTCCGGCAACGCAGAGTTTTTACAAGCATTGGAACTCATATATAAACTGAAATGTTCTGCTATATTTCACATCTATACAACCAGGCAGCTGCCCTTGGTGAATCGCCCTTATCAAAGCACTCACCTGCTGCTAATTATACATCGATTAAGCAGTTATCACCTTTGTTTGTTGTTTATTTAATCTGCATACAGGCAGAACTGAAAGATGCAGTGGTGACTGGTAAGGGGCATAACTACAAAGCATGCCTCCCTTAAAATCACCAACTTTCTCATAGAGCTCCACAGTCCACAACCAGACACGGGTCATATAATAATGAATGCAGCCACTATGTACCCATCATAACAGTACAAAGCCATGACTACCCCCTATGATAACATGCCTGGCTGCCATTTTTCCCTCCTCTTCTCCTAGCAGTCCACATGTCAGCATGACTACCCCCTGTGATAACATGCCTGGCTGGCAGCCATTTCTCCCTTCCTCCTCCCCCTAGCAGTACAACACTTCACCCCAGTATTGCCATGCCCCTCAAATATAGTCACGTCCTCCATGTATGACCATGTCCCCTTCTCTGGCCTTGTTTACCACAGTAATCCCCCCTCCCCCACATAAAGTCATGCCCACCTTAGTTTAGCCTTCCTCTCTCATCCATGCCCCCAGCTTCCTAGAGCAGCAGGAACAAAGTTGTTATTATAGCTACTTGATTCATAGCGCGTTCAACCCGACCCCTACACCTCATCATTGGGTTAAACATTGACCCTCTACATCACAGACAGCAGACACAGGGAATGGACCCCCGTCCCCCCTATAAAAATGCAGCAATGTCGGCCATGTTTTCAGTCTCTGTCAGCTGCTCTAGTGAGTGGTAGGGAGAGACATTGTTGGAGATAGGGAAAGCGTTAGTTAGGCTCTTGTTAGCTTGCTCCTCGCTGAAATGTGTTGCTGAAAGCACCCCAAAAAAGCTCTTTTGAGGGCTAATATTCTTCTGATGTGTTTTTGTGTGTGTGTGTGACACTGACACTGCATAGATACAGCCCTATGGCAGCTGGCCCTTGCTGTACTGTGCCAGCACACTGTATTACCAGTGCATATCTTTCCACTGCTGTAATATGTACGAACAGAGGCGCCAAGCAGAGTAAAACAATGTTCTAAAAATGATAAAAAGAGGGAAGTCAAGGAGGACTTACCTCCCTCTGGTAGTGGACATATACTCAAATGCAGAGTAAAAAATATACAATTTATTCGCAGTTCCATAAAATCGCAACGCGTTTCACGGTCAACAGTCAACAGTCCCGCTTCATCAGGCAGTACAGGAGCATATAAAACTGGTTCAGGCCCATAAAGCGTGTGAGCGCCTCTGTCCCAAGGAGAAGGCAGGCAGGAGAATAGGGACTGCAGTGTGACAGGAAGCCAAGACAGGAAGTTATAACACCACCTGCTGTCCTGCATGCTCATCATTGGAGGTCACTGTAAGAGCACTAAAAGACCCTGTATGGGAGGGTGAATTGGTAAGAGGTAGCCACCCTTGACCTTCATGTTGCAGAGGCATCTCCCCTGACAGCTATGCCACTGGCATTCCTGGTCACTGTCTGATACTGCACCCATGAGTATTGTTGGGGTAGCAAACTAACAACTCAGAGAGATGAGTTTTCCATTACAAGATGTGAGATGATCTTCGGGCAATGGTCACAGCAGAGAGGAAGACAGGATCATTCAGAACATGGCTGACACCATGGCCAATAACTGAGTAATTTTTTTATCCGTAAACCTCACTTAAAGAGGAACTTTAACCCAGGATTGAACATCATACCAATAAGTAGCTAATACCCTCTTTCCCATGCAAAATCTTTACCTTTTATTGAATAGATCATCAGGGACATCTGTTTGAAACCCCTCCCACAGTGTGATGTCAGGGTCATGGCCTTGACAGTTTCCTGTCTGTGAGCCTTGTTGCATTGTGGGAGATAACTCCCAAGCAAGCAGTATCTCCCTCCATGCATATACAGTGGGATGCAAAAGTTTGGGCAACGTTGTTAATCGTCATGATTTTCCTGTATAAATCATTGGTTGTTACGATAAAAAAATGTCAGTTAAATATATCACATAGAAGACACACACAGTGATATTTGAGAAGTGAAATGAAGTTTATTGGATTTACAGAAAGTGTGCAATAATTGTTTAAACAAAATTGGCACCACAAAAAATAAATTAAATCAATATTTAGTAGATCCTCCTTTTGCAGAAATTACAGCCTCTAAATGCTTCCTGTAGGTTACACTGAGAGTCTGGATTCTGGTTGAAGGTATTTTGGACCATTCCTCTTTACAAAACATCTCTAGTTCATTCAGGTTTGATGGCTTCTTAGCATGGACAGCTCTCTTTAACTCCCACCACAGATTTTCAGTTATGTTCAGGTCTGAGAACTGATATGGCCATTCCAGAACGTTGTACTTGTTCCTCTGCATGAATGCCTAAGTGTATTTTGAGCAGTGTTAAGGGTTGTTGTCTTGCAGCTTCAGCTTTGTCACCGATTCCTGGACATTGGTCTCCAGAATCTGACGATACTAAGTGGTATCCATGCGTCACTCAACTTTGACAAGATTCTCGGCCCCTGAACTGGCCACAGAGCCCCACAGCATGATGGAACCACCACCATATTTTACTGTAGGTAGCAGGCGTTTTTCTTGAAATGCTGTGTTGTTATTCCTCCATGCATAACGCTCCTTGTTATGCCCAAATAACTAAATTTTAGTTTCATCAGTCCACAGCACCTTATTCCAAAATGAAGCTGACTTGTCCAAATGTGCTTTAGCATATGTCTGTTTGTGCTGTGGGCGGAGAAAAGGCTTCCTCTGCATACAGCATCTACTTGTGTAAAGTGTGCCGAATAGTTGGACGATGCACAGTGACTCTATCTGCAGCAAGATGATGTTGTAGGTCTTTTGGTGCTGGTCGTTGGGGTGACTCTGACTGTTCTCACCATTCGTCGCTTCTGTTTATCTGAGATTTTATCTGAGAATTTATCTCATATTGCTACTCTGCAGAGAAATTTAAAAGAGGAGGGAAACGTACAATTGTCCCCCTTAAATACGTTTTCTCATAATTGGATTCACCTGTGTATGTAGTTCAGGGGTCACTGAGCTTACCAAGCCAATTTGAGTTCCAATAATTAGTTCTAAAGGTTTTGGAATCAATAAAATGACAACAGTGCCCACATTTATGCACCTGCCTAATTTTATTTAAACAATTATTGTGCACTTTCTGTAAATCCAATAAACTTAATTTCACTTCTCAAATATCACTGTGTGTGTCTCCTATATGATATATTAAACTGACATTTTTTATCGAAACAACCAACGATTTATGCTGGCAAATCAGGACGATTAACAACGTTGCCCAAACTTTTGCATCCCACTGTATTATATAACCTTTTAGCCTATCTCATTGTTAGTGGGTGTGTTTATAGATGAGGGCAGATAATGCTGTCTGTTTTATTTTCACACCTGCCAGAAGTAAGGATGCTGACCTGCACTCTCACGGTGGATAATGAACAAACTACAGGGCAACCATCAATCATTTTGTTATCTACTATTTTTTAACTTCTCACTTTGCAAATGTCTTGATTTAATTTTTTTGTACTACTATCTTTCAGTATCTACTACTACTACTACCTACTACTATCTTTCATTGAAGTTCTCTTTAAAGAGGAACTCCAACCAAGAATTTAACTTTATCCCAATCAGTAGCTGATACCCCTTTTACATGAGAAATATATTGCTTTTCACAAACAGACCATCAGGGGGCGCTGTATGACTGATATTTTGGTGAAACCCCTCCCACAAGAAGCTCTGAGGACCGCAGTGCTCCTGGCAACTGCCACAATGTAACAATGTTCACAGACAGGAAATAGCTGCTTACAGCTGTCTCTAACGGCCAAAACAGCTAGGAGCAGCTACATAACCTGCCCACAGTAAAAATTTCACCATGTGATAAATGTCAGAATGTAAATCTGGGAGAGGAAAGATTTTACAATGAGCAAACACTGACTAAATCATTTATACATAATTATTGTAAAAATGAAGCACTTTTTTATTACATTATTTTCACTGGAGTTCCTCTTTAAGTCACTTTTTGTGACTAAAGAAGGACATTTTGAATCAGGATGTTATTACCATACACTGATTAACTTAAAAAAATAAGTAGACTTTCAGTCACATCGGCCTTCTTCTGACTCTGTTCCTGCCATTGTGGCTAACAGCTTCTCTTGCTCGATCTGCATGCTCCGGCACAACAACGTGGTGTAGTTATGTGGACATTCCAGCCCAACATGAACATGAATTGGAAAGTAGACACACACATGTAGTGAGCAGGACAAGCAGCATAACAAGCAGCATGTGGCCGCCCAGCAATGACACAGGCCAGGGCGGCCGTTTCGCGCTGTTGCACTTCTTTAAGGTACAGTCAAGACTTTTTGATGAACAATTCCTATTCATGCTGTGCTGGTCTCTCCTCTTGCTTCCATATAACTCATACATTTAAACATGCAAATCATATAGAGGTAACATTTTATTATGGGCAAACACTGACTAAATAATCTATAAATTAATATTGTAAAAAAAAAAAAAAAAAAAAACAATTTTATTAATTAGAAGGAAACTGAAATGAGGGGTATGTGGAGGCTGCCATATTTATTCACTTTAAAATAATAAGAGTTGCCTGGCAGTCCTGCTGATATCTTTGGCAGCAGTAGTGTCTGAATCACACACCTGAAACAAGCATGCGGCTAATCTTGTCAGACTAAAGGTGCCCATACATTACAATTTTCTTGTACAATCGACTATTCAATTCTATCAATTTATTGGATCTAGGAAGAATCGATTATGTTTCATTCTGCTCGATTAATGGAAATTGGCAGATATCTGGTCGAATCAACCAATTTACTCAATCGGACAAGATGGAAGATATTAGTCAATGGTAAAAGATACTGTTCATATGATTTTGAGCGACACAGAATCAATTTTTGGTTTCAGAACATGAAGGCACAACATTGTTCAGATCAGAGAACGAGAATCGCATAGAATCTTGCTTGTAGTGTGTGGGCGACTAGTCGATCGACATTGGATAAACCACACTGTAGTTGATCACCCAATCGCTTAATCGCTCAATGAAGAATCCAGTAATGTATGGCTATCTTTAGACAGAAACATCTGATCTGCATGCTTGTTCTGGGTCTATGGCTAAAAGTATTAGAGACAGCATTAGCAGGAAAGCCAGGCACTCTGCACTGTTTCAAAGGAAATAAATATGTCAGCCTCTATATCCCTCTCACTTCAGATTTCCTTTAAGTTATATTCAGTTGCTCTTTAAATATCTCCTGATTTATCATACTAGAACAGAGTTTGGGTTTTAAAGGGAACCTGAAGAGGAAGTATATGGAGGCTGCCATATTTATTTCCTTGTAAGCAATGCCAGTTGCCTGGCTGCCTTGTTGATCTTCTGGCATAAGTAATGTCTGAGTAATGGCGTAGCAATAGGGGGTGCAGAGGTTGCGACCGCATCGGGGCTCTTTATTGGTCCTGTGCTGATAATAATCACTTCTATAGATACTGTACAGTATAGCTAATCCTACATACTAACCGTAGGGGTTTCATGACCACGTAAAAACCTTTAGTACCTCCATGTTGTTCGCATCAGTAAGATACATTGTGAAATACATTTTGCAGCATCCTTTATATAATGTGTCAAAGTGTTATCTCTGAATATGTAATGCTAATCCTCAGATCACACATTGCAGAAATACTGGATCTTTACTACCTATATTATATGCAAGGAGGGATAGCCGAGCGTTCATCTTATCTGAAATAAAGTGGAATTTTAAAAATGGATACTCTACTGATAAGAACGAGGTTACCTTGGTAACAGTTTCTTTCCTTTTTTTTTTCAAAATATCGGTTGATCTAGCGAGGATTAAACAAATTAAAGCTGAATTCCATACAAACATAAAAAAAATAAAAACACCATTTAAGGTGATGATATGATTAAAGGAAACCTGAGGTAAAAATAAACTGATGAGATTTCTTTTTTTCAATCCCAGCTTTATTTTCGTTTTAAAAGCTAAAAAAGTAGGTTTAATGTTGTATTGTCTCATATGAATGATACAGTCATTCACACAGTCCCAGTGTCCCAGAGCTACAGTATATGAACTGTTGACCTTTTTTTGTATCTATCCTTTGCACTCAGAAGCTGTTCTCTGCCTGGCTAGAGTTTTAAAGCAGTAGGATTAGCCATACTACGCCAGGGGGAAAAACACATATATAAGTAGATAAATACTTGATCTACTTACATAACACATGTATTGTACTGTCCATGTTTTGATTTCAGTGAATTTTATATAGTAAACAAAGAAAATTCTGTTCCTGGTGGGAACCATGTCTTTTGCCCACAGTTTAGGCTAAATCCTGATGTCATTTTTGCCTTTTACTTTTTTTTTCTCCTCCAATCCCTGAGTCACCTCAGCCTTGCTTGTAAACACAAGTGAGCAGGGGATCGTGTTTCAGATAAGCAGCTAGGCAGGGAAATAAATGGAAGAGGAGGAATATATTATAGACAAAAAGAACCCCCAGCATGCAACTGTTTGGAACTGACTACTAAAGGGCCAATGCTCCTTAAGTATGTGATAACTCCAAATCATAACAGCAGAAAAAGTTTTGAAAGTTTTGAATGCAGGATTTATCACTTAATACAATCAAACCAGTTGCTGTTGAAATTTGATTTTTATGGTGACCATCCCACTTTAAGGCTGTAATTTCTTGTCAATGAGGATTATGCTGAAGGTCCCGACTGGAGAGAAACTGTCACTTGCATAAATAGTTAACTCTTTCAGACAGAAAAAAGAAAAAAAAAGGAACATAGCCTATTTATTCATTTTGTATAACGCCTTTAGAAGCACCAAACTCTCATGATTTTAGTTCATGCGGGGTTGCCTACAGAAATTTCTGGGGCCCATACTGGGAAAATCTACTGGGCTCCCCTCATTCCAAATCACAATGCGCAGAAAACAGCCTTTTAAAGGCCCGAACACACAGATTCCCTTGTGACTGCTTTTCATCTTTCACCTACAGTATAACATTGATATTGGTGTATACATTGGCTGGTGTGTGTGTGTGTGTGTATAATATATACATATATATATATATATATATATATATATATATATATATATATATATATATATATATATATATATATATATATACATCCCAGCCAGCTTTGGTGCGCTTCACATGCTGTGTGATGTTCATGGTCATACAAAACTTTCATATTAAATTGGTATAAAACGCTGACATACAGTTATATTCAATAAAAACGTGTTTTCCTACTTTTTATATCCCATACATTTATCATTTTTGCTTTTGTGCATAAGTATTAGTATTCATTTAGAAATTGCAAGTTCCCAAAGTACTTTTTTTTTGCTCTGAGAGCTGACATTGCATTTTATTCATAACTGGTGTATTCATACTGTAATGTGTCCAGAAATGCTTTCTGAGTATCTGTCTGTGTTCTGGAGTGTCTGCACAGTCAGAGAAGTGTTTACATTCCTCACTTGATACAATTAAGTAAACACAAGATAATGTTATCTCCAGATCGGATGCATCTAGTTTGCCCTGCAGGGAGCTTGTAAGTCCTGTGTTTAACTAGTTGAATGCTGTTCTAGTAAAAAAAAATGGTAGTAGTATACAGGTATAATATGCTGTAAATAATATTTTAGAGCAAAGAAGAAATGCTGGGTTTCATACCACTTTAACATGCATTCCTCTGTGTTACCGCATGACAGGATGCATTTTTACAGAAGACATACTTAACTCTAGTGTTTCTGGGCTGTTTGCAACTGAAAATGAGTTCATTTTCAAGAGTACAAAGGCATGGGAAGAGTGATACAATGTCTGAGGGACAATGCAATGGCATGTGCATTATAAGTGTGCATAATCCCTCAGAACCAAAAACAGTACAGCCATCATACTGTACAGAGCACACAAAATGCAAACACAGGTACTACATGCATCACACACAGCCACTCCCTGTTATGCTGTAATAGTAATAGTAAAATCAACTGTACAAATGTTTCAGATTGCACAGCAAGCTCGTGGTGAACCAGACCTCCTGAATTGTAAGGGGCTGACAGAGACCCAAAAGCCTCCTTACTAAGATAAACTTATGTACAAATGTGAACAGGAGTTACAAGCAGATAGCTTGGCCTCTTGCCAACAGCAAGCACTCCATGTGGGGAGGGGCGCAGACTGACGTGAATAATGATGAGAAGATGCACTCACAAGGAGAGGGGTCAGGAGGTCTGTGTGACAGACAGCAAGATGGCGCTGCTACTGAATGACATTCAGAATCTATATTATACTAGCAAGCATCCCCCATTTTAGAACTTGCAGCTCTGGTTAAGTGTCTGATACGTGCCTTCATGTGCTTCATGGTAGGACCCCCCCTGGCTGGGCCCCAGAATCCCTCGGGGCCCTATACACCTCTCCCCCCCGTGATGCATTATCGGTGGCTCTAAATGCATGTAATTCTTCAATTGCACTTACACTAAACTACGGAGGACTGAACTCTACATCATTGCCCACTGCTGTGTTGTATGGAGCTGTCATGCTAATGCCCAGCCTTATCTGACCTATGCAAAGCAACTACTACACTGTGAACTAATTCTGGCCAAACAGGCACCCCGAGGCAGTGTATTATCACCAGTGATGCCAGCGCCAAAGGTGCTAACTAGAGATGATCAAACAATTAGCATATAAAGCCCACTCAAGCTCAAAATCCTGTCCAGGCCCTGCCAAATGCCTACACCTCCCGCCCGCCATTTTAGCAGTGTACGTGTGACAGGATTAAACTCAGACCTCCTAACAGCACAATAATAAGGCTGCCACTAGATGGAGCTCTGCTAGGATTGCAATGTTCTGAGGAGATCCAGGGCCTGAGGCTCATATTAAAGTTGGACATCAACTGAGCGCCACATGTCTGTGTCTCTCCTCTGTTTAAAACAGGTTAGTGTTGATAACTATAGGGAGAATATTAAGGTCTAGATAAGATATATTTGTTCCTGTTGCTATGTTAGCCTATGGGTTTGTCTATGCTAGTTATTATAACTATAGGCAGAATATGTATGTCTAGATAGAATATACTTGTTCTTTACTGTGACAGCCTATTGGTTTTTCTAGTCTGTATATCATTGCATTATGCTGATAGTGATATGATATTAAAGTTGGACATCAACTGAGCCACATGTCTGTGTCTCTCCTCTGTTTAAAACAGATGCTGCTGGCTGCATGGTGGCACTAGTCTGCACTTACACCACTGAACACTGGTAACATTTGGGGGCTCGGCCTGGGATGGTGTAATCATTGTGCAAGACAGTCACAGGGAGAAGCTGATCATTACAGTAAAGCGAGAGAGGGAAAGCTTCAAGCAAGCTACACAGGCTCTGAGATGGCTGACACTACTTCAGTGAAAAAGCTGCAGTGGCAGATCCAGAAGCTTCTGCACACTTTGTCTGAGGATCAGTTGCACTCACTTGCTGTGCAGATTCAGGGAGATGCTGGAAAAGAAGTTCCCCAAGCTACAGGTTCAAGTGAGCAGGAGATCTGTGAGTACATTCTGGAACACTTACAGGGAGAAGCAGTGTGCAGCATGGAGGACAGTGGGAATGCATATCTGCTGCAGATAAAAGAACTGGCTGAGTCTTTGCTAGGAGAAATAAACTCTGACACTCCTCCTGTAAGTGGGGACAGAGAGCACAGCATAATTCACACAAAAGACAGGACACTGCAAATGACAGAAAGTGGCTTTACATTAAAGGACTTAGCAGCTTACCTGCCAAGAAAAGAATTTAAAATTTATGGTGGTCAGATTTCAGACTGGGACTCTGAACTTACATATAGCAGTGTATGCAAACAGATTGATGAAGGTATACAAGAAAGATACTCAGAGTCAGAAATCATCAGAACTGTGCTGAAAGCTGTGAAAGCAGGAACTTTTAAGGAAATGTTGGTAAACAAGGAGGATCTTTCTGTTGCAGAGCTTAAAAGGTTTTTGCGCTCACATCTCCAGGACAGGAGCAGCACTGATTTGTTCCAGGAACTGATGAATGCTAAACAGCATGATAAAGAAACTCCGCAGCAGTTTGTGTATAGAATTATGGGACTAAAGCAGAAAGTTTTGTGGTCTTCTCAACAAGTTGGTGCTGCAGTTACTTATGACAAGAACTTGGTGCAAGGAGTGTTTCTGCACACACTATATCAGGGGTTAAGTGAGAAATATAGTGACATTAGAAGAGAGATTAAGCCATATATATCAGACTTATCGACAACTGATGATGTGCTCCTAGAAACAGTCACTAAACTAGCCAGAATAGAAGCAGAGAGGCAAGTCAGATTAAGTGGCATAGGCAGATCCAAGCTGACTACCACAAATGTCATTCAGGCACAGGATGTAAGAGAGTCCATAAACCATGCTAGTGATACTCAAACCTCATTGGTAGAATTAACAGCACAAGTTGCTGCTCTTACAAAGAATGTACAATCTCTGCTACAGGCAGGTGCAGTAAAAAAGAATGAACCTGGGCCTGTGAAGGTTTTAAATGACAGTGTTAAAACCAAGACTGTTTATAAATGTAAACAATGTGTGCATGAAGGAAAAGATAAATGCTGGCATTGTTTTAAATGTGGTCAGGAAGGTCATAGTGCGCGTGGCTGCATGAAACAGAAAAGGTTCTCGGGAAACGAGGAATGGTCACAGGTGAGGGACAACCAGTGACCAGTTCTCAAGACAAGTCCCAAATCAGTACAAAACCCAGTGAAATGCCTCACCCACCAAAGAGTTGGGATAGAAGAAAAGTAGCCAGGCTTATAGGAAATAAATGCTTGCTTACTTGTAGTTTGGGAGGTGTGTCCACAAAAGTACTAGTTGACACAGGGTCCCAAATAAGTATTGTGGCTGCAAGCTGGATAAAACAATACCAAAAGCACATTACAGTACAGCCTATTGAAAAATTGTTAGGAGAAAATGAATGCTTAACAATTAAAGCGGCAAATGGTTCTGTTGTTCCTTATGATGGGTGGGTTGAGCTTGAACTGAACATTGAGAATAATGGGAAAAAGGTAACTATGTTTGTACCCATGCTAGTTAGCCAACACTGCTCGTTCACCCCAATCATAGGGTTTAATGCAATTGAAGAAATTATTAAAGAAAATGCTGACAGTTGTAACTCTGATCAAAGTAGCGTCACAATACTATTAAGTGAGGCATTGCATGTAAGGAAATGTAAAGCAAATGCTTTGGTGGGTCTTGTATTGTCATCCATTAGTAAAGATAATGAGTTGGTACGTAGCATATATACCGGTAGCCAAAGCATTAGGGTTCTGAAAGGAAAATCATGTGAGATTCTGTGTAATATTCGTTCCTGGCCTGGAGAGGATACAGTGCTGTTTGAGCCACTATTGCCCAGTCAATTTCCTGAGGGTCTGGAAGCGTTCCTTATACTTGTGAAGATGCACAGGGGGCGAACAAAACAGATAAAGATTCCTGTTCAGAACACCACTAAGCATACTGTATATATTCAACCAAGGACTGTGTTAGGCATGATCTACCCAATTATGGAAGAGATCTCTGTGAATGATATTAAATCTGCAAAACAAGCGGTACAGAAAAGAAGTAAGAATGCAGTATCCATGATGCAAGCAAAGGCCCAAAGCTCCCAGGGCAAGAAATGGAATCCTCCAGTAAATTTACAGCATCTCACTGAAGAAGAGCAGACACTTGCTAAGCAGATGTTGTTCGAGGAATCTGACATTTTTGCAAGAGAGGAGGGAGAGATTGGGTGTATTCCTAATCTGAATCTGCAGATTAATCTAAGAGACAAGATCCCAGTGCAGAAGTCCTACAACTCCATACCAAGACCCTTATATCAGGAAGTAAAAGACTATATATTGAAGCTAATGAAGAGGGGGTGGATACGCAAGTCAAAATCACCTTACTCCTCACCTGTGGTATGTGTCCGAAAAAAAGATGGCAGCTTGAGACTGTGCATCGACTTCAGAGAGTTAAATAAGAAGACTGTACCAGATAGGCATCCCCTACCACGAGTTCAAGATCTTCTAGATAATCTGAGTGGATTCTCATGGTTCTCAATCTTGGATCAGGGAAGTGCTTACCATCAAGGGTTTATCTCTGAAGAATCAAGGCACATGACAGCATTTAGTACACCATGGGGGTTACATGAATGGGTGAGGATCCCTTTTGGCTTGATGAATGCCCCAGCAGCATTTCAAAGGTGCATGGAAGAGACTCTGGAAGGTCTGAGAGATGAATGTTGCTCCCCCTATCTAGATGATGTTCTGTGTTATTCTAAGACATTTCCAGAACATATTGAAGTTCTAAGAAAGATATTTCAGAAGATGCGTGCACATGGAATCAAGTTGAGACCAAATAAGTGTGAACTTTTCAAAAGAGAAGTGAGGTTCCTAGGAAGACTTGTGTCAGGCAATGGAATCCGAATGGACCCAAAGGATACAGAAGCAATTCAGGCAGTCAGAGAGAAAACACCAAGGACAGTGGGAGATGTGAGAAAACTACTAGGGTTCCTGAGTTATTACCGCTGCTTTATACAAAACTTCTCCCGAATTGCTAAACCTCTGTATGACCTGCTGCAAACAAAGAAGGAATATAAGAAAATAAGTAAAAATGAATTAGCAAATGAGAGACAACATGTGAAGGCAGGAAGAACACAGCAGTTACCCTCAGGAACTTCAGTTCAGTGGACAGCAAAGCATCAGGAAACTGTTGACAAGATAATAGTGTTATTAACCAAACCTCCAATTCTTGCTTATCCAGACTTTAATCTGCCATTTATCTTGCATACTGATGCATCACAAGATGGGCTAGGTGCAGTGCTTTACCAACATCAGGAGAATAAACTACGTATTATTGGATTTGGTTCACGGACACTGACACCCACTGAAAAAAATTATCACCTGCACTCAGGGAAGCTGGAATTCTTAGCCTTGAAGTGGGCCATTTGTGATAAGTTTCGGGACTATCTGTACTATGCACCCTCTTTCACTGTATTTACAGACAATAACCCACTGACCTATGTTCTCAGCTCAGCAAAACTAAATAGTGTGGGACACCGATGGGTAGGAGAGTTAGCTGATTTTCGTTTTGATATTAAATATCGTCCAGGTAAGAAAAATGCAGATGCTGATACGTTGTCTAGAATGCCATTAAACACTGCTGAAGATGAAGATGAATTCATAAATGTGATGACACCACAGACTATCTCTGCTATATGGAAAGGAAGCAAGGCAGGGGTTGATGAAGCAGATCTTTGGGCCATGTCACTAGCCCTAGAACCACAAGTTGAAGAAAAATTTCAAGATATTGACCCTCAGGAAATTATTACAAAGGATAAGCTCAGAAGTGCTCAGTCAGAAGACAAAGCTATCCAAGTGGTAATGGATCTAAAAACGAAGAAGAAAGTTCCCTCAAAGGAAGACAAAAGGGGCCTGGACAGGAGAGGAAAACAACTCATACATGATTGGGGCAAACTGAGTGTGAAAGATAACATCTTACTACGACAGAAGAAAATAGTGGTTCCAGAGAAATTAACTCCGATAGTGTTGAAACACTTACATAATGACATGGGCCACTGTGGAGCAGACAAAGTGATGCAGCTGGCAAGAGAAAGATTCTACTGGCCTTTCATGCAGAAACAGATAACAGACTATGTTACTAAAAGATGTAGCTGCCTCAAACAGAAGCACCCGACAGTACCGGACAGGGCACCTATGGGTTCTATCAACACAAGTGCTCCTTTTGAACTTGTCTCTGTGGATTTCCTTCACCTAGAGAAGAGCAGAGGTGGCTATGAATACATACTGGTAGTCATGGATCATTTCACCCGTTTTGCCCAGGCATATCCTACTCGAAACAAAGCAGGAAAAACAGCTGCAGAGAAGATTTTCGACAATTTCATCCCTATATTTGGATATCCTGAAAAATTACATCATGATCAAGGTAAAGAATTTGAGAACCACCTTTTTAGAAGGTTGAGACAGTTGTCTGGAATAGCCCATTCTAGGACAACACCGTACCATCCACAAGGTAACCCAGTTGAGAGACTGAACAGAACACTGTTACAAATGCTCCGGACTTTAGAAGAAGAGAAGAAAGCTCAGTGGAAAGAGTATCTACCACACATTGTCCATGCATATAACTGTACCAGGCATGATGCAACTGGCTACGCCCCTTACTACCTGCTATATGGTAGGGCACCTCGTCTACCAATAGATTTAATATTTGACCTAGATGATGAGAATGGAGCGGCATCACCTCAACACTATGCTGAGAAATGGGCGTTAAAAATGAAGGAAGCTTACAGAATTGCCTCTGAGAATAGCCAAAAGTCATCTCAAAAGGGGAAAAGGTACTATGACAGGCATGTCAAAGGAATTGCTCTGCAGCCTGGTGACCGTGTTCTTGTAAGAAATCTGTCAGAGCGGGGAGGGCCAGGAAAACTCCGCACCTACTGGGAAAAAGAAGTATGCAGGGTAATTGAACAGATAGGCCCAGAACATATTTATAAAGTTGAATCAGAGAAAGGTAATAAACCAACAAGGGTGATTCATCGCAATTTGCTGCTTCCTGTCAGAGATTTACCCCTAGAAAACAAAGCAAAGGAATCACAGAAGAGAACTCACACCAGACCAGCAGCTAGAGTTAAAGTAAACAACAATTCAGAGAGCACAGAGTCAGATTCCTCAGATGAAGGGTATTACTACTGTCCTGAACTTTTCCAATACAGTGAGCAATGTGTTACTCCTCAGTTACGAGCTGAGGCTGAAGAATTTTATCCTAGGGACCATAATACCCCACAAGAACAACTGGAAAACCATCAATTGCCAGAGGAAAATGTTCAAGACCTGCCTGTAGAACTTACAGAAGAACAGCTGGAAAGCCACTGCCTATCAGATAAGGAAATCCAAGACTTGCCTGTAGAATTAACAGAAGGGACTAGAGCACCATCTTTACAAAAAGCAGATTCACAATGTGACGAGGACACAGTTACACCAAATGTCCCTGAAGAACAGAGAAATGACAGTCCTCCCCCAAGAACAAGGAAACCAAAGGAGATTTTCACATATGAGACCCTTGGAAAACCCTCTTTTCAAAAATGGAATGTTCATGCAAATGTGATTGAACAGCACTGTAATCCCCCAGAGACAGAGAGGCCTATTGATATACCTTTAACAATGCCCTCATGTTCATACTTTTTGCCAGGAACATATGCAGATTGCTATGATCTGAACTATGATTACATTTCATTCATGAAATGTCAGGAGACATTTATTTAAAGAGGGGGAGTGTGTGACAGGATTAAACTCAGACCTCCTAACAGCACAATAATAAGGCTGCCACTAGATGGAGCTCTGCTAGGATTGCAATGTTCTGAGGAGATCCAGGGCCTGAGGCTCATATTAAAGTTGGACATCAACTGAGCCACATGTCTGTGTCTCTCCTCTGTTTAAAACAGGTTAGTGTTGATAACTATAGGGAGAATATTAAGGTCTAGATAAGATATATTTGTTCCTGTTGCTATGTTAGCCTATGGGTTTGTCTATGCTAGTTATTATAACTATAGGCAGAATATGTATGTCTAGATAGAATATACTTGTTCTTTACTGTGACAGCCTATTGGTTTTTCTAGTCTGTATATCATTGCATTATGCTGATAGTGATATGATATTAAAGTTGGACATCAACTGAGCCACATGTCTGTGTCTCTCCTCTGTTTAAAACAGATGCTGCTGGCTGCATGGTGGCACTAGTCTGCACTTACACCACTGAACACTGGTAACATACGGAAGCGGAGCATGATACTTCCAGCAGAGTGACATGTCCTCATACTTCTCACTTCAGCCACGTCATACTGTCTATCTTAATCCTGCATCTCACGTGACATACAGGGAGAGGAGCCACAATCAGATCGACAGTGGTGTGGCCATAGAGTTTACAGCACTTACACACACTGAAAGAAAACCCCATACAGTATCTGTCTTTGCTATCAAATAACTAGTTCTTTAACAAGTTATTTTAGGGATCTCATAGTAAGAAGCAGATGCAAATCTGTGGCAGTGGGTCAGCGGGTGCGCAGTGTTGTATCGTACAAAGTAGAAAACAAAAACAGCAGTCATGCTTTTGATTTTCATCAGATCGTTGCCACAAGTGGTGTGTGGTGCATCTATCACTTTTCCCCAATCAATACATTCCAGTTGGCGAATATCAATTATACATCTGATCTGAATGCCATCGGCCCAAGTATGGCCATCTTCAGGGAGTAGACTGCCGCCACTGGGTGCCATGTAAGCAAACACTTTTCATGTCTGGAATGTGTATTTGCTGCCTTACCGCAGAAGGTTAATGCACAGCTGCTATAAATTCACACATAATAACCAACACAATTCATTCCCATTAAAAAGCCATTTTCCTATGGTGCCCTCCTTCACATTTCTGGCATTGATTTTCTGAAGGGGGCAGAAATAACTCTTTAAATTAAACAATTGTTGGACAAATTAAATTCCGAAAGCACTCGCAGGGAAGTGCTATTAATCGATGCCAACTTCTTGCTGTTTAATACACAAACGTATTCAAAGAAAAGAGGTTTTATTCTCTTGATTAGCAGCGAAACGGGAAACTGAGCTGGAGGAAATTGATTAGGTCCGTATGACGATCGTGGCGCTGTTTGTAATTAGCAAAATCAGGCAGATAGGACGAAGGAGCCTGGGCCTGATCTAATGGGATTTTTGTTTTGGTTTGATAACCCAAATGGGTTCCTTTATCAAGCCAAAACACAATGGGGTGGCAGCGATACACATATTATTTCCTCGGGATTGGAATTTAAGAATCAGACGCTTAGACACATATGTTTAAGAAAGGCGGTGTTGGCGCCTGACATCTGAGATCCACTACAAGAGCAGGAAAGAAAGATGGAAGCTAATTAGTAATAATTCCTTATATTACCCAATTACAAGCCACATTAAGCACCCTGTCGACGGCCTTTCTAGTTTTCTTTCACTGTTCATTAAAATTTACTTCTTTAATTACAGGGTTCCTTAAAACTCAACATTATTATATTATTTTGCCTGTAATAATTTCACACCACCCTCTTTACTACGTGGCTCTGTATATCAAAGTCATTTCAGTTTCGGGATGGTTTTGCATAGATTGGGCCATTTTCCTCAGCGTGCCAGGAGTTTTGGATGACCTAAAGATTGCCAAGCTCACTGGCCCCCATAGTAGTGGAAATGGTTTCACCCTTAGGCTCAACACACACCATACAATCTTGGTTGTTCAATCTTACCACTTTCATGTAGTATAAGAGCTTATCCAATCAATCATTCAAGGTATTTTCAATCTGTTGGCCCTTATATTACATAGATTTGGTAAATCTGTACAACCAAGATTGTATGGTGTGTGTTAAGCTTTAGAGAGAGAATATCATCCTAAATGATGGATGCCTAAAAGAACAGTATGGAGAAGCTGTGCTCTGTGATGGACTGTATAGTTGTCATTAACTCACCTGCTCTGCAAATCTGCAATGGTTCTAGCAGTTCAGGAAGTAAGCATGAGAGTGTGATTTCTTCTAATGAGAGTTGTAGATGGTATTCCCAGCACTCCTGCAGACATGCAACAGCCTGCACAGTCTGGCGATTGCTGTGGGCGGGCTCTGCAAGGTGGAGTTTCCTGCATTCCTGTAGACATACGGAAAGCCGCTCATAGGGTCCACTCTAAGAGGTGGACACACACGCGTGATCACACGTTCCCTCTATTCATTATGTTGGATGCACTGGCTGTTGTTAATTAACTAGCTCATTTGCTATGCATGAATGATGTGCAGGAAGTGGTTTCTGGTTGGCTGCTGGGAGCAGGGCCGGCGCTACCATTAAGGCAAAGGAGGCAGCTGCCCCAGGGCCCCAGAACTTGTAGGGGCCCCCAGTGGCTACAAGAGGAAAAAATTTTTTTTAAATCGGCCTTATAGTTTTTGAGAAAATCGATTTTAAAGTTTCAAATGAAAAATAATACACATTTAAAAACCTGCCGACTTTAATGGTTAATAGCAAATCCACCTTAAATGCTAGAAACCCTAAATTTGCAGGGTATGTTAAGGAGATCATTAGGAATAAGACGAAAAAAATATTTTTCAAAAAGACCTTATAGTTTTAGAGAAAATCAATTTTAAAGTTTCGAAGGAAAAAAGTATACTTTTAAATGCGGTAAATGTCACTTTTAGTAGCAAACCTAAGGGTAGTGTAATTTTACATGCATCAAACGAAAGCGCAATAAATTTCCTGACGGGGTCCATACGCAGCCGCAGCCCTTTGGCCAGGGATTGCTATACAGCCGCAATATGGATGTATGAAGATCCATGGCATTTTTTCCTATTTTCCCAATTTTTTTTTTTTATGTTTAGAGTGTGGGAATTTTTTTTTTTTAAATTATGTGGGCTTCCCCCTCCTGAAACTTTTTAACCCCCTGTCCCCCATGCAGGCTGGGATAGCCAAAATGTGGAGCTCCGACCGATTGGGACTTTACACCCTGTTATACCAGCTGCAAAAAAGGTCCCCTAATGCCGATTTTTGTTCCGGGGTATATGTTGAGGGGGCCCCCCAGGTTTATTTTGCCCTGGGGCCCCATTGTTGCTTAAACCGGCCCTGGCTGGGAGTTGTAGTCTGGTGTGATTGGCTACTGCTGTTCCTGACTCTCATTCATTGCCCATGATAGCGTTAGTTACACTAGCTGTTGGGTGTGTTTGGATTACTCACGCGGGGGTTTGGCTTTAGGTGAAGAACATGGTGGTAGATTGGGGCATAAGTACTGAAGGAAGGAGAAGATCTGCCAGGCCTCACAATAGTGTACACCAGAAGTGCCCATTGTGTAGATTGCGATCTACTATTACATCAACAAAGGACTTAGGATAGCACACGCCACATGCCTGGGTGAGACATACATTGTACGCTGCCTCTCCTAACTGACAATATGCCATCCTGAAGTAAGTTTACCTCAGAAGTATAGAGGTTTATGATGTTGCAAGGTGGTGAGCTATACATTTAGAAGTATTATTTGCTACTGTTAATACTGTTAAATTACAATTTTACTGAAAACTGAGCATGATATTATAAGCATGATATTGTTCCCATGATATTTGTTCAAGCACTATTCTACTTGACTTGTTGAAAACAACTCTATGATACACATTTAACTGACTAGTGGTCTCTGGTAATCAATTTACTGTTGGACTGTTGTGTGCATGTGCTTTAATTGTGGCTTGCAGATGTAGGTAGGAACTACCTGGTAGATAAACGTGTCTTGGTCATTTTCAAAGTAGCTCTGAAACCAAAAAAGTGTGGGCACCATTGGCCTTCACAGTCCATTGCTTGAATTTGGAATAAGATACAGACCTGTTCAGACACATCTAGCTAACAACTTGAAGAGTTTGATTACAGCCGTTTAAGCCATTTTCTAATGTGCCTGTAAAATGTACTTAGCTTCACCATTACACAAGGCCTAATGCAAGCACAGACAGTGAATAAATTGTCCTATGGCCATTCAGGCTAGACCCCTGCAGGGCTGCACTGCGAAACTCCCAGGAGGAAGACTATGAAGTACACCTTGGTCAAATGAAGCAACATTTCATAAATGTGTTACTATTATTGAGAATACCCACTTACATTCCCTGCTGTGGGTGATTCTAAATGCTGCATCTTCTTCACTACAAAAGGAATATGATGTTGCCTTTAAAGAGATGCAAACTGCATGTCATCTTTTGTGTATCCAAAAACCAGGACCTCAGTGCATCCCTTCAGCGTGACAATTTCTCTCTATAGCCACTCACACTTTTGCCTATGGCCGGAAGGCTGTGTTCAAAACTTTTTGCCACCAGGTGCCAAATAAGCTAGATATTGCACTTATTACAGCACAACATAAAAATATTGTATTACATCTGGTGGATCTAAAGAAAATGCTGGACACTTTTTCCTGTTTTAGATGTAGAGGACCTTTCTACTTCAAACAAACGTATTAAATTCTAATAAAACTCAGAAGATTGTCAGGCATTTTATAAACAGAGGAGGGGTCTTTAAACTCCATTTGTCAAAAACATACAATGCTATTTAAGAACCGGTGCAGACAGACAGCCTGCTATGGCCTCTTTAGCCCATGCTAGATGGTTTTGTGCTACCACGAAGAAAAGCGTTAGCCATCGGTTTGGAACATTTCCTGGCATCCATGTCTCGCATTCTGAGCACCTAGGGGACACGGAACCGCAAATGAAACTAACGCTGGATGCTACACATGGCATCTCAGAAAATTTGATTGACCGTGGTGCACACATTGATGAACACTGCCAGTCATCTCAATGCGGAACGTGGTGGGTCTCAGAGTTAAATGACGAGGATGGACGCTGGCAGCCTTCCATCTGAACCAGCCCTTACCATATTTTCTTAGATGTTTTGGAGACAGTGCACTCCAAGGGCTTGATTCACAAAGCCGTGTTAACTGTTAGCACGCTTGTGATAAGCCCCTTATCACGCCTAAACTCTGTTTAGGCATGATAAGTTCTGATCACGCGCAAAGTCCGTTGCGCAACGTTTTGCACATGCGCAGTGCACAGCACGGTGCGCGTGAAGTGCCAATTCACCTCTATGCGACGTTTCGCGCGTATAGCAAAGTTTTGCGTGCAGGACTTTGCACGCGATGTGATTCACAAAACAGTGCTAACCTACTTAGCACCCTGCTTATCACGCCCAAAGGTGCTAAGTAGGTTAGCACGGCTTTGTGAATCAAGCCCCATCAGTCAAGACCGTAAAGAGTTAACATCTGCATAGTAGCGGCAACTCACTGGACCTCTTCCCTTACTCCAGTTCAATGCACCTACTGGTGTTTACTACTGGCCTTACATTATGTTTATACAATAGGAGTATCCTGTATGTGCTCTGTACCTGTCTGCCATCAGTTAGAATGGCTAATTGTGGTAAAACAGTGAACGTACTGGAATTGACCTCTGAGGAAGCAGCCAGTAGGCCCATGAAACGCACATCGGGTGTTTATGTGATTGGAAATATGTCTGGCATCCTCAGAGATTTTTATAAATACATTTTATACATAGAAAAGTATTTCTATGGTTCATACATGACTATATGGTATTATAGTATACTAAAATCTATATTTTACATTTTACTGTGCGATATACTCCAAAAGAAAAAAAAAACATTGGCTGCTTGTAAATATCCTAGTATGACAATAATCCTACCGGAGCTGTCTACTGGAATTAGCAAGAACACAGACAACAGAAGTTGTTGATATAGAAAAGCTATTTGTGCTGCCTCTCCTACTCGCGGCTCTGGTACTATCACATTTCATACAGCAGGGGGAGGGAAGGAGAAGTGCTTAGGCAGCCATGATGTTCTAACATGCATTACCAAATAGAATTCATACTCCAGAGAATTAATGGGATGCTCAGGAACAAATGCCGTCTGTGTAAGTACATAAAGCCATTAACTTCTTAGAACGTAATTTCACTTTACACAGAAGTTCCTTTTTGAATCTTGTGCAGTTGGAAAAGAAGAAAAACATTGTAAGAACAAAAGAAGAATCTGTCACCAAAGTGACAAGTCCCTTTTTTTACAATCCTAGTTAACTCTAGTAAAAGTCTGCGCTTGAACTTTTACGATGACCTTTCTTTTTAATGTCAGACATACATTAAAGAGAAAAAGAATCTGATGTCTTTCCATGAAAACATTTTTAACACTCTCATTCAGCTGTGAGTCAAAGTCCTCTACAATGGACTGAGTTTTTACCTCGCACTGCAGAGTGCTCAATGCTGCGTTTGCATTTTTAAAAAAAAAAAACTCTTCTATTGACTTGCATTAGTGCCCATTCACACTCGGGCACTTTGTGCGGAGCCTAACTACGGACGGAGACGCTAAGCCACGTGGATTTTTATTGATATGCGCATTTTTATCTGGAACATTGTGAGTGCAATTTTAAATTCTTTTTATGAGGAATAAACGGTATTACGCTATGCAAGCATTTGTCTGAGTTTAAGGTGCTGTTGGACTGCTTGTGCTGTGAAAGAAAAGTGCTGCTGAACAAACGCTTATGCTGGTTGCATTGGGTCAGCCATACTATTCGGTAAGAGGCTAGGATACCACCATGGAAGTGGCTGCATGTTGAGGTGCTGGGTCACGATTTTAAGATTGTGTGTGATGCACTACGTGGGGAGAAGGTATAAACATACTACGCCATAGAGAGTCCTTTTTCCTTTACATGCACGACTGGAATGTGGTTGGAGACATAGGAGGATCGGATGAGATTGACAGGCTGGGCCACACGCGCTGACTGCCAACTGTTGTGTTTGGCATTGCAATTTGGTGAGCATAATTGCTCTCTCTATGAGGATAACACATGCTGGTGCAATAATAACACTGGAATTTGAAATGTTTAAAAAAGTTTAATATTTTTTTTTGTGTGTTTAGGACTTGTAAACTTGGACTTTTGCATTTACAATTGTATGTGGTACGGGCTTATAGAAGTGCATCTCTTATCATCCAGACCTAGGAATAGGGCTCCAGAATAAGTTTGGACTACCAGTCTATATTTCTGTTTGGGGCTTGGGACTTGAATACCAGGACTTTTGATCATTTGCACATTAGAATATGTTTTATGTGTTATAACATAAGAAGTAGAGATTTATGCAACTGTTAGATGTATTATCGGACCACTGATTCAGGTCTTTTGAGTAATTTGACATTTTTCTGAAGTGTAAAACTTTTTTCAGTATGAGGATGTGGGAGATTGATGTGTAGTGTTCCACATTACCAGTACTGAGGAAAGTCCTGTTGTGCGCTGATATCATTATAATATAAGGACCATTTGATTGAGGGCATACACCCCCCACTGATTAAAGCGCACCAGGCATAGAGTGTGATAAACGAAAATTTCTGAGGAGCGCACTTTTTACCCAAACCCCCGGTTTTTAGTTTGTGCAAACGATTCCCGCTGTGCTGATAACCAGCAATCAGTAAAGCTATGCTGCACAAGTAAAAGGGTTACTGTCACTGCAGCCATTGCAGTGCATTTGTGATTATCGCCGATCGCGAACGTGCTACATGCAGCGTTTTTCCCGAATCTGGGTCGAGATTCTCATTCACTGAAATGAGAATTGCTAAATGCAATCGCCGAAAAATCGTGGAATAGCGCAACGCAAAATTGCAATTAAGATCTTGCGTTCGAATGTGAACATAGCCTAAAAATCGCGGGCAAAATTTATGCAATCGCGGTTTTCAAAAAAATCACAATCGTGTTGGTTGAGTTTTTGCACCCCGTAACACAGCATTCCCGCTATCAGGCACAATTATTGACCTAAGGAAGTGGCTTTGGCCTTGAAACGCATTGTCTAAGTGCATTAATAAAAATAGTTTGAATTATACCTTGACCTGTCTTTATCTAGATTGTGAAATCCCTAAGGTAGTACACTCTAAATGTATTATTGGATACTACCTTATAGAAACACATATGATATATACTATTCCATAGCACGGGCGCCTCCAGTTCCTTTTAGTGTATACCCCTAGTTATACGGCGGATTAATCCAAGGTTTCTCCTGGACCACATAAATCCTTTTTTGGAGCTGCGACCACCACCATATTCAAGGCCGAGTGGGGACAACACTTTCCCACACATGCTAACAAGCGATTTCCTCATACAGCAACCAACCTTTGTGAGTATTTTTATACCTATTGTCTCGATTACCTTGGTGATCTAACGATATTGTGCCAGATTAGGCTCCCGGATCTCCTTGTGTTTTTTCTCCACAACTCTACAAGGGCTGGATTGGCACTATTAAAAGCCAGTAAGGAAAAACAACTTTTTTCTATTCCCAAGTTGTACCCTCTGGTTACCTGCAGGATGTTTATATTGAATGGCTTCTAGCCGGCTGACCCTGCTGCAGGGCAGAATATTGCAAGATCCTCAGATACATTCATAGTATGCATTTGCTCTGTGACACATTTAATGTCAGAAATGTGTGGCATGCACTGAATCCACAAACAGCACTATGAAGAAATACTGAGCATGTAGTATCCGAAGAGATAAACAATGGTATCTATAGCGCTAATCCTAAATTGGACTTTCCTGGACCCCCATGTTCTTATTTTGTATCTAAAGGTTAAAAATGGAGATCTAAAGTGTAGGTTATGACCCATCACTTTTCTACACTCGTCCATAGCCAGTGTGTGCTGAAGTTCTGCTAGCATTTGCCCATGAATGGTAAACATTGTTATAAACAAAATAAAAAGGGAAGGAAAGCTAAAAATAGGTTTCAAAGCAAATTTTGCATCTTTCCTCAGCATTCTTTGAAGATGGAATAAAGTTTGTGCTTTAGCTCCATTTGATAGAGGCATTCGAGCTTTGCAAACCCCGGCCGTTTGGCACAATATCTTTTTGACACGAGCCAATGGAATAAACCCATGAAATGCGTTATTCCTATTTTTGTGCAATAAATCTGAAAATATCCACCATAATACAACTGGTGTATGTCATCAAGAAAGGTAAGCCTGTTTTTAATTGTGAGAAAGAACCAGATAATGTACCAGGTCACCACTGAAGCCTCGTACATGGCCGACTGAAGTCAGCTGAGGCAGCCTATAATGACTGCCTTAGTTGACAATCAGGCGTGTGTACTGCACCAACCCCGACGCCCAACCTGCAAGCGACCCACCGGACAGATCTACCCAACCCTAGCTACACCAATCTCCCCAATGAGCCCATTGTTCATGCCCAGGGCAGTTTCGAGGCTAAACTGCACCCAGGATGAAGGTGTAAAAATTGTGCCCCCTTCCCACCCCACCCCCGTGGACTTACAAACCCTTACTCTTTAGGAACATTCACACAACCACAGGTTACAAGTCGATCTGCCTACTTACTAGTGACCAGTTGCTCATCCAGGAGGTAGCATTAACTAGGAAAACACACAGGTGAAGAGAGCCCGGAAAACTGACTCCTCCATGGGCGCTGCAAACTGACAGCCTGCAGTAACGCTACATGACTTGAGGTCTGATGCAGGCAGCCCAGGAGGAGTCAAGGAAGGTGGTCGTGCTGGTAATCTTCTTCTTCCATTTGGCTACACAGTGCATCACCAACTCCCTATCGGTTATGTCCTTCTGCCTGCGCCCCCCTTCTTCTACTTGCCGGTCTGCACCCAGGGCGGTCGCCCTGCCCGCACTGCCCAAGAAACAGCCCTGTTCACGCCCCTCCTCTAACTGCCACGCGATGTCAACCATGCGCCGCTTGTTGTCCCTTCATCATCCCGCTGCCCTCTGCATATTAATACAGCACATCTAGAGCTACACAGCTGAAATGTGTTTGTGCAGCCCGGGCAAGCAATGTTGCCCAAGGGGATCAGGTACTGATCCTCGACAGACGACAAATGTAGTCAGTGTGCGAGCCCTTAGTTTTCAATATCTGGAATCACAGCTTCTAGCCTTCTATAAAAAGACAACATTGGAGGTGCTGATTTTTCTTTTGTTCCAAATTTGAGATAACCTCCTAATTCGGGATGATTTGGAAGGTCTAATAAAGGGTACATGGCACCCCTAATTACCCGTGTGCGGGCTGCAGGGCTACAGCATTGCTGCTATAGCGGCACCAAGTTCAGGTGCTACGCAGAGCGCAGCATGGACCGAGAAGCAATGCTTCTTTAATAAAGGCTTCGCTGTCACGATCCCCAAAATAACTCCTGATTTTAAGATCTCAGTTATATATTGAGCACCGCAGCTGCTACATTAGCCATCTTTTCGCCAATGAAATATTTAAAGCGAGCTTGACATGTTTGCCACTAATTAACTCAAGCAATTAAATAATTATTTAATAATCTCACGTCTAATGTCTCCATCATAGCCGAGTCGCTTAGTAGGAATATTTCTTCCCGATCTTTATGTAACCTCTTATGATAACACTGTTTGTAAACTTATGAATATTCAGCAAGACTGCTCATTCAGGCTTCCTATCTTTTGATGCTTTGTTTGGCTAGCGATGGCAGTATAATTAGTTTAAAAAGAGATAATGAGAAAGAATGATAATTACCCAGCAACATTAGAATTAAATGGATCAGGAGGAATGAGAACTGGCTGTGTTTTAGTTGCAAGAGACAAATGATGGAAAAATGTTCTATGGAAGAATACAGAATTTAGTATTAAATTAGAAAGTTGCTGGGAATTGTGTAATCAGTAAAACTGCGATTGTTTGCACACAGGAATTTTTTTCTTTTTTTTTGAAGTGTGCTACAGTAAATAAAAACCCTCAGAGGTATTAAAAAGTGCCGAAGGAAGTGCAGACAGGAACCAACTGCCCTAAGGTTAAATTGGGGGATAGACAGAAAGGTGGTGGTTGGGGGGAGGGGGCAAGGGGGGGCTAGCTCATCAGTGATTAAGGTTAAACCCACAATAAGAGCAATTCAATCAAGGGTAGTAGAAAATATAGGTGGCTATCATAGTGCTTGATTGATTAGAGGTTGGTAAATGTATCACACACACAAAGCGCAAGTTAATATTGGCGTATGCACAAAAAGCATGGTCCCCTCAGCGTATTGTGCACTTTTAACTTACGCGCTGCTCCTAATTGCCGCACGATATGCTTTTAGCGCGACCATGATAGTACACTAGTGAATTTTAGTTTGTTACTATATTAATTAATATAGTTAATTAAATGGAACAGAACTCAGAACTTCCACTCTGCTCTCAAAGATAATCAACAGCATAGTAACGGTTAAAGAAAAACATTTCTTTGTTACAGCTGACACAAATCCTACAATAAATCTGCAGTTTGTTTGCTGCCTGCTGTATGGAAGCAGACATATGGTTAACATCCTCTGTTTACAAATAAGCTCTTTGCTGCGGCAGTCAGCTGACACAGCTGAGATCAAGTTACACTGGTGATTAGTCACAGATGAGGGGGAATTAGATGCATACATCAAATAAGGGTGCCAGGAAAAAAGGGCACAGCGTTTAGCCGAAATTTTAAGATATTGTCTATAACAATATTTTTATCCTTTCTTCACCTTTATCCGAGATAGAATAATAAATAATGTTAAAATAATGGTAATAAAATCACAAAATAGCATTTATAACAATGAATACAAAAATATATTTACAGCCGTAGTAAGCATAGTAAAACATTGGTAAATATTACCAATATTTTACTTCAACTAAACTCTCACAAAGAACCCTCCCTCTACCAATGCATAACCCTAAGACCCCACTGGTGGTGCCTAACCCTAAGACCCCCCTGGTGGTGCCTAACCCCAAGCCCCCCTTTCCTGATGCCTAACCCTAAAACCCTCTCCCTGATGCCTAACCCTAAAACTTTCTCCACTCCAAATAAGGTTAATACAAAAAGCGGTACATTTCTAAGATAAAGTTCCAAATTATACTTTACGATATGATAATTCTCAAAACTATTTTTAAAATTATATTTATAACACTTATTCTCAAAATGAAAAATTTCATTTGGTCGGGTCCAGCACCCAATAGCCAATATTTTGCATTAGTGCCTATGGGGCATTTAAATAGTCCATTAGCCCCAGGCGCCCAAATTTCCTGATTCTGAATTAGACAGGCTCAACTCTAAGTGCATACAAGATGCATTTCTATATGTTACCTTCTGCCCTGTGCAAGAGTTCAGGTCCACTTTAATGTTAATATGAACTTACGCTGTGTGTGCGCGATACATTTACCTTGAATTAATCAAGCTGATAGTCTCTTAAGGTATCCAAAACCCACTTTATTGATACAAAATACATATAGACAGATTTAACAATGCTAAAATGCAAGGATACTAGCAAACAACCACAAAAGTTTAAAAACAACTGAAGAGGCTGGATACACCCAAAGGCTACGACCATAAGCTGCACCTGCTTTTAGCTGCATAGTAACAAAATAATACTTTGCACATCAAAATCATGTCCTAACTAGAAATATTGCATGGATTTGTCTACACATGCCCGCGCTAGGGATAAGCAGATACCGACGACGGTCCAGATTCCATGCCTTCTTTAGGGCTTTACGCAATATCGAATGAGTATATCCGTGATCTCGAAAGCCTAGGCTGTGGCTCTAGAGTCCTTTCTAAAGTGCAGGTCTACAGAACAGTTCCTCCGTAACTGGACAAAAATGTCCGTTCAGGATCCCGCATTTTAAAAATGGAGGATGATGGCTGGCAGCATGGAGGAGGGTGTTCCTAGCAGAAGGTTTATGTAAAGAAGTCAAAGCAATACTCTCCCCCTCAATCTTGGAACAAGATCTCAGAACCTGCCATATGGGTAAGTCTAATGTTTCTTCCATTCCTATTCAGTTTAACTATGAATTGGTAGAGTTCCTCCACTGCTCCCCTCCACACTGCCAGCACATCATCTATATATCTAACCCAAAGCGCAACACGTGCTTCATACTACGGGTTGGAAAAACGTCTTCTTGTTCCCACAGGCCTAAATGCAAGCAAGGATAAGCCGAAGCACATGTCGCTCCCTTAGACGTTCCTCATATCTGGCAATAAAACTTCCCACAAACAGGAAAAGAAAAGCAGTTTAGAGTTAAGATTACCTCCGTTGCTTCAACAAGAAGGGCATTATGGACCTGTACAGAGGGATATGGCTCATGGAGAAGGTATGACATTGCCCAAAGCCCCTACTTGTTATGTGGGATGAAAGTGTATAAATGGTTCCACATCGATCCCCACAAGGGGCCCAGGGGGCACCCTGAGACATGTCTTGCAGATAGGATATCAAAGACTGTACTAAAGGCTTCCACTTTTGATTAATCAACTGTGCTAAACATTGTGTAGGGCTTCCCATCCAGGGGCATAACAATAGTAGGATCAGAATCATATTTATTTCGCCAAGTACAACGGGGGTTATACCCGGAATTATTTTTGGCTCATACAGGGTCTGGTACAAGCATATACATGCGATCCAACACATACAATCAGGTACAGTATACAAAGAAAGAATCTACCTATATATACACACAGCACATGACCATAGTGAAGGACGCATGGGGAGGTCTGGAGTAGTGATGGGCCGAACTGTTCGCCTGGCGAACCTCTCTGGGCCTCTTACTACTTCTGGGTCGCAATGACCCGGAGTAGTACGCCTGCGCTGCCCGGCGGAGGGCGTCCTAGATCGCGCTCCTGTTGCCGGGCACTCTCTGCGCATGCGCGTGACGTCGTTCATGACGTTACGCACATGCGCAGAGAGTGCCCGGCAACAGGAGCGCGATCTAGGACGCGCTCCGCCGAGCAGCACAGGCGTACTAATCCAGGTCATTGCGACCCGGAAGTAGTAAGAGGCCCATGGATTTAGAGATGTTCGCCGGCGAACGGTTCGGGAACCGTTCGCCACATCTCTAGTCTGGAGTGCAATGTGAGGGGAGCAGCCACATCTACTGGCGGTGCTCGCTCAGCTCCGTAGCAGTTCCAGATGCCCCGCAGTGTGTCCTGGAAAAGAGTGGATGAAGAAAGAGAGAGAGATAGAGAGAAGGGATAGCTAAAGAGAGACTGAGAAAGAACCAAGGCAAGAGGAAAGAGACAGGGGCAGAGTCCTTTAAGGGCCGCAGATTAAAGACACCCCTGGGTCCGACAATCAGTCCAAGAGTCCATCCCTGTGGTCCGGTTCCCCAATGTAGGAAGGTGGGCAGCTGATATTCAGGGCTGGGTGGTGGTGCAGGCTGACACGGTCCACAGCAGTGGCAGAGGAAAACACTGGGTGGCCGAGCAGGCTGGGGGCTGCGGCTGGTGGAGACCCTCTTTGGAGCTCAGCTTAGGATCTCCTCCACGTGGGAGGCCCAGCAGGAAGCAACGGTGGTCAGGCCTCCTGTGCACATGGAGTGTCCCCCATGCTCCGGGCTGGCATCCTAGACTCCTAGGCAACTGTCGCAGTGGCCCACGTGGTGGAGGGGAATCCTGCAGCCTCATCAATCCCGGGCTGCGGAGGATGGGTTCTCCTGCAGTGCTGGTGGCGTCCTGGTCGCTCTGGGTAACTGGAGCAAGCTCTAGGTGCATGAGGAGCAGGAGGTGCATGAGGAGCAGGAGGTGCAGGAGAAGCAGCATGAGGCTGGAGCAGCGGGTAGGTCCATCCAAGAGCCAATGTGGATGGCGTCAGGACCAGCGTCACTTTCCCATGTGGCGAACCGATGGCCCAGGCAGTGAGACATTGGAGACCAGGGAGAAACCGATCTGCAGCAAGCACCAGCAGTGGCAGGCTACACAGTTCGCCTCAGCAGCGAAGAGCAGTCTGGGCAGCGGTGGTGGAGTACAGATCAGGTCACGTGGGTCCTGATCAGCTGACCACCCGATCAGCTGGCATGCCGCCGTCATCATGCGGCTGATGATCGAGTGGAGAAGCTCTCCTGTGTCCCTACATCCTCCCCGGTAGGCTAGGGGGGGCCTGGGTGGTGTCGCAGGTGGTCGGCTATGGTCCGGGGGCAGCAGCGGCAGATCAGCAGAGCTCCGTGTTGCCTCTCCATGCCTGCACGTGAGCCCCCAAACAGCTGATCCTCTCGCCGACCGTCATCCCGCGATCCGTGGCTGATGCAGAGCCGGACCGGCAGTGCCCATGTCCTCCTACCTCAGCAAGAGGTGAAACACAGAGGTGAGTGGAGGAGAGATTTCCATCTAAAAAAGTAAAAAAGGCCAGAGCCCTGTGGCCGAGGTGTCCGGGTTCGGCGCCACCTTCAGATACAAATGCGACCTCTGCCCCCACGGGTGGGGGAGGGCAGGGGCCCCCCTAGGGCCCGCTCAAGGCCTTTTTGGGGGGCAGGAGGGGTCGCAACATAAGAGGAGAGTGTGGCAGATCAGCAGGGAGGGGGGACATTCCCCCCTACCTCACCTCGGGCTCTCCTCTCAGCGCTCCCCCTCCTGCAATCATTCGTGGCAGCAGGTGGGCGGCAGCAGGCTGAACACATACCTCCATTGCGCCAGAGGTTCCGATCAGTAAGTGCTTCATGTTACTTCCTGCATAAACAGGAAGTAGCATGAGGCTCTTAGAGATCGGAGACCTCCTGTGCGAAGGAGGTATGTGTTCAGCCTGGTGCAGCCCACCCACTGCCACTAATGATTGCAGGAGGGGGAGCGCTAAGAGGAGAGCCGGAGGGGGGGGGGCATGCCCCCCCTCCCGCTGATCTGCCACACTCTCCTCTTATGTTGCGACCCCTCCTGCCCCCCAAAAAGGCCCTGAGCGGGCCTGGGGGGAGCCCGGATTTTTTTTTCAAAGGGGGCCCGGGGATTTCTAGTTATGCCCTTGTTTCCATCACCTAAACAATGGGTCATCCTGGATAGAGATGGCTCGAACCTCCGATTTCAGGTTCGCGAACCTCGAACGCCAACTTCTGCAAAAGTTTGGTTCACGCGAACGCTTGAGGCAGGGCAAGACAGAAGTTGGATGGCAAATTGTGACAGCTCTGGCCACAGGTCAAGCCTGCGCACCAAGTAGTCCAGGGGTTCATCGCTGCTTATAGTGTCTACATCCAGACTTAAGGCCAGGTAGTCGGCTACCTGCCGGTCGAGGCGTTGGTGGTGGGTGGATCCGGAAGGGCTAAGGCGAGGAGTTGGACTAAAGAATGTCTGCATGTCCGACATCACCATGAGATCGCTGAGTGTCCTGTCCTTGCATGTGTGAACATGGGAGAAGGATTACTGGCAGTGGTACCTTTATTCCGTTGTGCTGTGACATCACCCTTAAACGCACTGTAAAGCATAGTTGCCAGCTTGTTCTGCAAGTGCAGCATCTTTCTGCCTTCAGGTGAGTTGGTAACATCTCTGCCACTTTGTGCCTATACCGAGGGTCTAGTAGCGTGGCCACCCAGTACAGCTCATTCCTCTTGATTTTTTTTATACGGGGGTCCCTCAACAGGCTGGACAGCATGAAAGACGCCATCTGCACAAATTTGGATGCAGATGTACTATCCATCTCCTTTTGCTCTTCCTCAGTGATGTCAGGTAAGTTCTCCTCCTTCCCCCCCAGCCACGAAGAATACCACAGGACCATTGAGCAGCACAAGCCCCCTGCGACGACTGCTGCGTTTGTTCTTCCACCTCCTCCTCAAAAAAAACATCTTCCTCATCATTTGACTCCTCTTCCTCACACAACTCTTCCTCCTCATCCTCCTCCCCCCTCTGTGCTGCCGCAGGTGAGAAAACATCTGGTTCTGCTAAGAATTGATCCCACAACTCTTCCTCCTGTTCCTGTAACTGTTCCTGTTCATGCTCCTCCACAGCTTGATCCACCACTCTACGTACGGCACGCTCCAGGAAGAAAGCATATGGGATCAAGTCGCTGATGGCGCCTTCACTGCGACTCACCATGTTTGTCACCTCCTCAAACGGCCGCATGAGCCTGCAGGCATTTCGCATGAGTGTCCAGTACCCACGTGGCATCCATGGCAGTATCATCATCATCATCATCATCATGAATGTGCTGGGCCTGGCAGTGGCACAGTAGGAATTAGCAAGGGGCCAAGGGCCAGCTGTGACTGACTAACAGGGATGTATATGCAAGTGTCAGTGGGACACACACAAAAAGTAATAGATCACAAGAACAACATTAGCTCTCAAAAGAGCTGTTGAGGGGTGCTTTTTAGCAATAAGTATCAGCAGGAGCAAGCTGACAAGCCTAACAAGAGCCTAACTAAGCTTTCCCTATGTCTCTGCAGAAACCAGGCACGTGCAGAGGGGGGTGCTCTGGGTGCCCAGGCACCCCCCCTTTTTAAAATCAGCAAAAAAGGCCCCTCTGATCGCGCAAAATAAGCCCCGCCCCCTACCGCGGTAAGCCCCACCCGCGAGAAGCTCCACCTCCTCCTGGGGCACTTTCAGGTGAAGAGGTCTGGATAGGAATCCTAGTGTGGCATACTGACCTCACCCTCCACCTAGGACCCATACTGACCTCTACCTCCCCAAGCACCCATAGTGACTTCTTCCTCACCCACAGGGACCTCTCCATCCACCTAGCACCCACAGTGACTTCTCCCTCCCCAGCACCCACAGTGACCTCTCCATCCACCTAGCACCCACAATGACCTCTCCCTCCACCTAGCACCCACAGTGACCTCTCCCTCCACCTAGCACCCACAGTGACCTCTCCCTCCACCTAGCACCCACAGTGACCTCTCCCTCCACCTAGCACCCACAGTGACCTCTCCCTCCACCTAGCACCCACAGTGACCTCTCCCTGCACCTAGCACCCACAGTGACCTCTCCCTCCACCAGCACCCACAGTGACCTCTCCCTCCCACAGTGACCTCTCCCTGCCACAGTGACCTCTCCCTCCACCTAGCACCCACAGTGACCTCTCCCTCCACCTAGCACCCACAGTGACCTCTCCCTCCACCTAGCACCCACAGTGACCTCTCTCTCCACCTAGCACCCACAGTGACCTCTCCCTCCCACAGTGACCTCTCCCTCCACCTAGCACCCACATTGACCTCTCCCTGCGCCTAGCACCCACAGTGACCTCTCCCTCCACCTAGCACCCACAGTGACCTCTCCCTCCACCTAGCACCCACAGTGACCTCTCCCTCCACCTAGCACCCACAGTGACCTCTCCCTCCCACAGTGACCTCTCCCTCCACCTAGCACCCACATTGACCTCTCCCTGCGCCTAGCACCCACAGTGACCTCTCCCTCCACCAGCACCCACAGTGACCTCTGCCTCCACCTAGCACCCACAGTGACCTCTCCCTGCGTCTAGCACCCACAGTGACCTCTCCCTCCACCAGCACCCACAGTGACCTCTCCATCCACCTAGCACCCACAGTGACCTCTCCCTCCACCAGCATCCACAGTGACCACTCCCTCCCACAGTGACCTCTCCATCCACCTAGCACCCACAGTGACCTCTCCATCCACCTAGCACCCACAGTGACCTCTCCCTCCCCCAGCACCCACAGTGACCTCTGCCTCCACCTAGCACCCACAGTGACCTCTCCCTCCCACAGTGACTTCTCCCTTCACCTACCACCCACAATCACCTCTCCCTCCCCAGCTCTAGCAGTGATCCTGCCTACCCCAGCACCCACACTGACCTATCCTTCCCCCAGCACCCACAGTGGTCTTTCCCTCCCCCAGAGGCTACCCTCCTGTCCCCTGCAGCACTTACAGGGACCTCCCATCCCAAAAGCAGCGCCCACACTGATCTCTCCCAACACACAGCATCCACAACTACTCCCTCCTCCAATAACTACAATGACCTCTCCCAGCACCCACAGTGACCTCCTCTTCCTCCAGCACTCATACTGACCTCTTCCTTCCACAGAACCCACAGTGACCTACCCTTCCACCAGCACCCACACTGACCTCTACCTCTCCTAGCAGCAACTATGCTATTCATAGCAGTACCCACAGTGACCTCCTACTCCCTGCACCCACAGCAATCCCACCAATATTCAGCACCCACATTACACTCAACCAGTAACCCCCACTATAGCAAGCACCCAGTACTTGCACCAAGCAACTTTCACCTAATACTTATATCCGACCTCCATATGGCACTTAGTACTTGCATCATTCACCCTATAGCTGGCACCCAGTACTCACACCCACTTGGCACAGTACTTGCACATTATCTGAACTCACATAAACCAGTACTAGCACCCAAAGTACCTGCACTCAGAATCCACATGACACACGATGCCCACCCATAGCTAGCACCTAGTGCAGGCAATGCGCCAAGTATTCACACCAATGTACCTGCACCCAACACCCACATGTTTCATCTGCAGTACTTCCAGTTGCACTAAGCCTCCACTTGGTGCCCAGCACAAACACCAAACACTCACATATGACATCCAGTACTTGCACCCAGAACTCACAAGGGCTTGAGTAACTGCAATCAACACCTACATGATGCTTGACACCAACCCATACAGCCAGAATGCACATGACACCCTGTGCCAGCACCCAGAACCCACATGGCACCCAGCTTCTGCATTTAGCACCCACATGACAACAAATACCCCACTAGCCAGCACCCATTACCCAGATGTTACCATGTACTTGCTCCCAGTACCCACTTGGCACTCAGTATTTGCACCTAAGACCCACATGACACCCTATAACCCCCATAATCATATAACCATATAACCACACAGCACAAAGTTCCAAAGCCATTATATGCACCTAGTACCCATCCATGGCCAGCACTCAAATAGCAACCAGTACCTACCCTTGGTCTGAACCCATATGAGACTCAGTACTCTCCCATGGCACACATCCAGACCACACATGGCACTACCTACTCACTCATGTCCAACACTCACATGGCTCCCTGTATCAATTAGCACTCACATGGCACCCACTATTGTTTATCGCCTTCTGCTACTCATTCAGCACCCAATATAGCATAGCATCCACTGCAAATAAACACCCAATACAAACTGGACCTTGGTACCCACAGCAGCTTGACACGGACTGTACTTTGGCACATCGGCACCCACTGCAAATTAGCACAAACTGGACCTTTGCGTCTTACCACCCACTGCATCTGTGCACCCACTGCACCTTGGCACTTACTGCAGTTTTGCATCTACTAATGCTTAGCAACCACTGCTTATTGGCAACCACTGCTTCTTTGCCTGAAAAGAAGCTTGGGTGCTGATCTAGAGGGACAGAGGTCCCAGTAATGAAAGGTGAATCCATGCCTACATCAGGCTCCACTGTGCCCACTCTAATAGTGCGCACCTATGACTGCTGATTTGAGGGTGGTGGCACCAAAGAAGTTGGTTGGAAGAAGAGACAAAGTCTGCCTGTGTGTGTGTGTGTGTGTGTGTGTGTGTGTGTGTGTGTGTGTGTGTGTGTGTGTGTGTGTGTGTGTGTGTGTGTGTTAAGACTGCCTAGTGCTTTCTGGAGAAGGGGTATTACATACACAATTTAGCACGATTTATCGATTAGGGCCCCTTTTTAAAATTTGAGCACCCCCCCTTGAGAATCCTCTGCACGGCCCTGGCAGAAACGTTCCCTTCTCTAATTACTGCAGCCACATGAATGAGGGGAATGGCCGACGCTGCCTGCCTTTTATATAATCCTTTTATAAGGGGGAGGGGGGCTCCAGGAGAGTGTGTAGCCTGATTGGCTACCATGTGTCTGCTGACTGTGATGTAGAGGGTCAAAGTTGAGCCTAACGATAGTATAGGGGGCGGGTCGAACTAGCATATAGTTCACGGTTCGCGGACGAACCATTTGGGCCATCTATAATCCTAGGGTTAGTAGAAGATTTGTGCAATTTTGGCAAGGTGTAAGGACATTTTATGTTGGTACCTGTAGGTACTCACATTCTTTCTTAGTTATGGTTTCCTTATGTAGGTCATCATCCAAAAAGTGAATGACATGCAGACCAGAATTTCTGATCCGGTATATTTCAAGTTATTATTATATTTTTATGATATACATCCCATGACAATCAGCTTATTGTTCGTATTCCTCAAAATTATTATTGTTGTTTTGGATTTGGAAAAAGTCAGTTTAGTTAGAGAACTGAATAACATTCTTACCCTACAAAGGTCTGAGCAATCCCATACTGCCCAGGTCCACCAATCAGAGGGCAGGAAAAAAGCAGAGGGCATTGGCAACCATCTTGTGAGGCTCAGGCTGGCTGCATCTGGAATATGGAATACAGTTCTGGGCACAGGAGGAATATTGGAGTTTTGGGGCAAGGGCAGAAACAAGCCATGAGCCACTGATCAGAGAGATGGAACGTCTTACTTACCCAGAAAGGTTAGATAAACTGGGCTTATTTAGTCTGGAGAAAAGATGCCTATGCCCATACATCAGACGACTGAATATCAACGAGTGAAATTGATGCAGTGGGTGATCAATCACGTGACAGATTTGTGGACAACATTTTTCAAATAGGTTGATCAGTCCAGAAAGAAAATCTAGGTCGATTGGTGGTAGGTCAAGAGCGTTGATTGACGGCCCACAGAGTTGCACTGGTATGAATAGTGCAACACTGCGGTTCAATAGATTTTTAATAGATTTCATTCTGAAATCTATTGAAAATCTTTTCCTAGTGTGTGGCGCACACAGATAAATTCCTGTCAGATTTGATGTCAGATCCTATCAGGGGCATGGTTTAGATGTTGTTTGTTCATTGGATCAGGGACGTGGTTTAGATCGAAACACATAATTGGTCCTAACTGATCAATAGAATCAATCTGTAGTAGTCTTATAGGCCCACACACACGGCGGATTTTTGCGAACGATGGGTCGTTTGAATGTCCCGTCATTCAGTCGTCCACACGCGAAATCGGGCGTGTGTACAGACTGTCATTGGGGTGATAAGACTGGTCTTGAGCGATCCGCCGGGCGGATCGCTCAAAATCAGTCTTAACTGATGAAAGGTGACAGGCTAAACTCTCTAAATACATACAGGGTGCATTTCTCTATGTTTTTCTTCTGTCCTGTGCATGATTTCAGGTCCACTTTAACATATGGACAGAATCCTTATTTTAGGACAGCATGAGGTAAATTGCTTAGTGAATACTAAATGACTTATCGCCATGGTGATAACAGTAAAAAGAGCACAGAATTGTTATTAAAGACAGGAGATAAGTTTAGTAAATTGTGGCCATTGCATCACTAATCTAGCCTCAAGAGAGCAGAATATTCTATGACCTGTAGCTTTTTATAAGAAACTAATAGACCTAAGCCCATTTACAAACGGGCTCTAGGTCTGTCTCTCACCGCCACATGTGTGCATGCGTGCCCGCCTGGCTAACTGGCTTCGTACTCCTGTTCCAACGGCTGTCCGTGCTGTTCACATGCGTAGTAGCAAAAAGCATGGACCCAAGGACACAGGGACAGGAGTACGCAGGGACAGTTAGGTTTTATTAGGTAGGATACCAAAACAACTTCTTTTAACATCTCTAGCCATCTGTCAAGTACAATTTTCTGCACTGCATTAAAATGCATATATTAAAACCCAGCTCAGTACACAAATGTCTAGCTAGTTTGCTGTAGGAAAGATTGCAGATCTTGTTTTATCTCCACAGAACCTCCTTATAATTTTAGCTTATGCAAAGTAAATAATTTTAATACACCTGGGCCCATATGCGATTAATGTTTTCTCTGGAATTTGCTTCTAGGAAATCATTTTTCATCTTCTATTTAAAATAACTTTTCTGCACTTAGCAATGGCAAAAGTCCCCACAAGTAGGCGAAACGGTACTATCAAAATTATTTTATTTTCTTGCTTACTGGTTTGGCGATTTAAAAAGCATTTTATTGATAAGGTGTCAGGGCTAGTTCACACTCAGCGCTTGGAGCGCCACAAGCCTGCAATCTTAACTAAAATATCACAATCCTGCACGATTTGCGCTTGTGATTCCCATTCAATAGAATGAGAATCACAGAGCAATCGCCCCCGAAACGCTGCATGCAGCGTGTTTGCGATTAATCGAAATTGCTAACGCTGCAGTGTGAATGTATCCATAGGACAGAATTGTTAGGTGCAGAAGTATCCAACATTTAGGCACACTGCTTAGTACAGGAAGCCTAAACTAAACAGAAGGTGGAACAAGTCATCGCTGACTTCCATTTGAAAATACCACTTCCCGGCCTGTTGTGCTGGTGCTGTGACTGTATCACTTAAACTTATTGCTTGTCCGCTGCTTTCATCATACAATAAATACAGTTATCACCGATCACAGCTTTGAAGGCTGGCTAAGGCAACAAGAGCTTTGGCTATGCAGCTTTTTGGAAGCTAAACATGTTGCGTTTTTAGATGAAAAGCACAGCAAAAACAGAACTGATGAAAATCAGCTAAAGGCGGCAGAAAGAAGAAGAAAGGCGGAGAGAGAGAGATAAATGAATAAAGAACGCTGGCCTGGAGATAAAGGACAAACTGGGAATTCGGCATCATGAAACTGAGAAGGTCCGACCTTGTACCTGCGATAAGACTTTGAAGCAGAAAGCAACCGGGGATTAAGTGATTGTCTGAGATCTGTCGCTACACGGATTTTATCCTGTCCTGTTGTATTCTTATTTTAATTTCTCATCCCCTCAATGGTGCCGGAAGAGAATAGAAGAGGTTTAGCTTGATTTTGTTTCTCAAAGAACCAGAAAAAAAAATACAGCACTTTTTAGAGCTGACAGACAGTAAATGGACATGATGTCCTGGAATGGTGACATAAGGTGACATAGGTGGCAATCAGCCGTAGTCAGAATAGTATGAATAACTTAAGCTAGTGAAGTGTGCAGCTAGATGTATCCCAAGGCTAATGAGACCTAAAACTAAACTGCAGGATCACACATTAACCATTTCCAATCCTGTGTGTGGCTGTGTCTTACATTAGCACTTTTTGGTTCCTCACCAATGAAGGACAGTCTGATGCAGGGAAACATGGCTGCCACTAGGGGCACCATTGCTGGATCTAGTCTGGTACAGCAACACCCCTTTTAGATCAAAGTATCGGACTAAATCTTACACTTTGGTCACCGCTGGTCCCAAGCCCTGCCTCTGCACTATGTAATTTAAATATTATGTGGGCATATTTGGGCTCGTCGATAGGGGCACCGTTGCCGGATCTGGACCAACAGCATGGTGTCAGGCAACAGGGAACAAAGGGTTGGACAACTCTCTTGGCACCACACTGCACCGCATAATTAAGCTGGCATGCATGCAATGCGGTGGGACTACAGCATGCGGGGTGGTGGTGCTGCTCCCCCCCCCTTGCAGATGTCGGTTAGAGAAAGGAAGTGGAGACCCTACAAAGCAGCACCCAATGACGTACTTCTTACACAAAGGTAAAAATAAAAAAGGATTGGGAAGAGTTGAAAATGATGTCGCTGTAACAATCATCCCCACTTTAATAGGATCTACCTGTGCAATCAGGTACAGCACCTCAGCGGCGCTGTACCTGACTGTACAACTCCTAAGTTACTTCTATTTTTGCCTGAGGAAGCGGGCTAGAGACCCCTGTGAAACGCGTTGCATATTTTTTGGAGTACATATTAAAACTTGTCTAAACCACACATAGTGGTTGTGTCTAGTTTTTGGGAAGGTAAGTCCACCCTTGCCCCGACCCCCCCCCCCCATTTTTATCTGATTTTACTTATGATCAATTTTATCCTTTTGGCGTCTCTGTTTCTATTGCAATTAGTGGGTGTACAACTCACCCATTAACCGGTAAATGGGAGTTAGTGTTAAACCCTGCCCTCCCCTCACCTTGAAAAAAAAAACACCCCGGCCCTTATTATTATTTAGTATTTATATGGCGCTGACATCTTCCGCAGCACTGTACAAAGTATGCATAGTATTGTCACTAACTGTCCCTCAGAGGAGCTCACAATCTATTCCCTACCATAGTCTTATGTCTATGTATGCATTGTGTAGTGAATGTACTGTAATCTAGGGCCAATTTAAGGGGAAGCCAATATGTATGTTTTTGGGATGTGGTCGGAAACCCATGCAGACACGGGGAGAACATACAAACTCCTTGCAGATGTTGACCTGGAAGGAATTTGAACCGGGGACCCAGTGTTGCAAAGTGAGAGCGCTAACCACTACGCCACCGTCCTGCCCATACGCAATTACATTAATTAAATTTGATAGTACCTTTTTTACAAACTTTTGGATAATTTTTCAATTGTAAAATGCTGAAAATTTTGTTTAAAGAGAAGATGAAAATGATCTCCTGGGAGATAACTCAGGTGAAAAAGTTAATTGCATATGGGCCTTCTTCTCTAATCTTACCAATCTAGGAACTTCACTAGCATTTCACGTCAGCTAATGAAATAAGCATAGTGCCAAGTTGTAGGAGGAGATAGAGAACAAAGTACAAGATACAAAGAGCAAGAAAGACCAACATCAATTTTAACTCTTACCTATTCTATCAAAACTAAGAAAAAAAGGCCTAGTTGGAGTTCCTCTTTAAGAAGATTAGACGTTTCAGAAAATAATTGATGTAATATGCACATTATATACACATATTACTGCATTTCTTTACTTTATAGTACCACAATGGATATAAAATATTAATAAAGTCACACAGAACACAATCTATAGTACAAATAAGCAAAACAAAAAAAGCTAAACACAAAACATGCCGATAAAGAAGGCTGCTCCTTACCGTTGACGTCTAATTTGTATTCTGCAGTGAAAATTCCCATGATATTGGATACTTGGCAGATGTAGGTGCCGCTGTCACTCTTGTTCAGGTTCAGGAAGACCAAGCTGTTCTGATCAGTGTTCACGGTTATGGGAAGCTCCCCATTCTTTCGACCCCAGGTATATTTGTCAGGGCTGAAGAGTGGGCGAAATAGCGTTTGTTAGGTAAATCCTTTGAGTATGAGAAAACTTATAATAAACATTTACCAATATCCCAAAGTAAAAAATAAAAAAAAATAACATTAATATTGGGCTTTTCTTCTTGAGCGCTTGAGCTGCAGCCACTAGGGCATGCTCAGTAGGCGGCAGCAGTGTTAGGGAGGGTTGCCCGATGACTCTTTACTGAGTAGGTACTGGCTTACTAAACGGGAAGAGCCCAGATTTGAACCCCGGGCCCAAATGCAATTAACTTTTTCTCCTGAGTTTTCTTCTAGTTGATATTTTTAAACCACCAGCAAGCAAGAAAACTACTCAAAATCATTTTCACAGTGCTTTTTCTACTACTTTGTGGTACTTTTTCAATTGCCAAAGGCTAAAAAGTTATTTTAAATAGAAGATGAAAATGTATCTCCTAGGAGAAAACTCAGAAGAGAAAGTTAATTGCATATGGCCCAGGTCTCCTGTGTTCTGAAGTAGAGCCCTTAACCATTACACTATCCAGCCACTGTACAGCCAAGCTAAATGGCCACTATTGCAAATAAATAAATAAATAAATAAACAAACAACCTGTTAAATGTAAAATACATGTATACAGTACATATTAGATGTACGTTTATCCCAGAGTAAAATGCACTTTACATTATCTTTTTCCTGTGTCACGCTTATTTTCAGTAGGTATTAGTACTTTGACAACTCTTTTACTGACAGGTTTTGGACTAGTACATTTCCCCATAGAAGGAATTGTAAAGTTATTCTTTTCAAAAGCACTCCCTGGAAAGGACCTATACTGAGATAGTTGCCAGGCTACCTACTCGCTGCTATTCTTGCAGCTGACATGAGCCACCACTCTCCAAGGAATGTTTTTCGAAAATAAAGACAATTTTGATAAAAATTCTCCTGCCAGCGGATAGACTAGTCCGAAACCTGTTGGCAAGAGGATCAGAGCTGTCAAATGAATACTACTCGCTGCAAGGAGAGGTTCCAGCTTTGATACTCAGAGAACACAAACAGATTTTCACACGTAGGGTGACACTACGCGCATTCACATGCGAAATTTCATTTACGATTGTTCCCAGCAGCACAACAGAACATATTGAGAGAACACATGTTATGTCCAAAGAACAGCAGCCTGAATTTTAATTGCAAATGGGAAGAATTAAGAGCCCCAATAGGTGCAGTAATGTTAATATGTAAATATGTGAAGTAGGAATTAATGAAAATAACTCACAAGGGTGGGTTGCCTCTAATAGCAACCACTGTGTGCACATATGGGAAAATTTTGCTGTCACCACTCAGGCTAAGAAGATGCTCTCCATAGAAAAGCAAAGATTTTATTGGAGTAAGAAATACATTACTGGACTGCTTTGTTTTGATACTATACTGTTGTGTCATCTGTGGGGAGGCAAGTCCACCCTTTACCTTCCCCCCATTTTTAAGCCGCAGACATCAGACCGAAATGACAGCTCAAATTACAGTGGCTCATTAATTCCAGTTAAGGGAAAATTAGGAAGGTTGTTATCTCTAAATACACACAGGGTGGGTTTCTCTGTGTTTTCATTCTCTGCTGTGGAAAAGTTTAGGTCCTCTTTAACTTAACTCATACATTAATTTGCTTGACTTATTTTTAGTACTTTTTTGTTTGTTGGGTGCTGAAAATGTTTCATATAGATAAGAAGTAAAACAGATAGGGTCTGATGCAACGCAAGTAAATTTGCCATGCGCAGTGAGCTCACCATGATTTTACCAGTACTAATGACAGGGGAGCACTGCTTGTTTCCCTATTAACAACACATGCACGACTGGATAAATGCGGCATTGTTGTAACACGTGGCACCAATAGTGTAACGGGCAGGGTTATTTGAATCAACTCTATTCTTCCACATGTGTATCTTTCGATCAAGCAATTTCCAAAAGGACTCTGCAACATCAGCTATCTCCTTTCTGCATGAGAAGTCCCATGGTCTGCCCCTTCTGCCTTTGCCCCTGCTCAAAATGTCTGCATTCACCTTATATCTAATTAATAACCATCACTGGTACAGGAAGAGAGAAGAAATCTTAATATATAGGAGGAATACATCATTAACCCAATGAAGATTCCTACGCTTTCTCACTCTATTCAGAACTAACAACAAATAAGGCTTAGGGCATGATATCTCCTTAATGACACTAGACTTCTTTAATACCCACTTTAACAGGATCCACAAACAAGATGATCTGGCAGAAGCCTTAGCAAGGTTTTTAAACGACTCTTAAAGTAGAAGCAAGTACAGCTTTGGCTACTCAAATCCACTTTCTGTTACTGACCAGTACTTGGATTAAAGCCTTAATTCCCTAAATACCATGATTTGAAGTGTTGTGTCTCATTCAGGTGACTGTATCAGCTATGATATGCAGATTCCTGTCATCACCATTCATGCAGGGTGGGCCACAATGGATAAGGCCTCATTTCCTACATTATAGTTAATGACAGCCAAGTCTCTGGTAGGTGAGATATCACCGCCATACATTCGATATAGGAATGAGTGATTGATGGTATTACATGGTTACAATTTAAAAAACACAAAAATGTAGCACTACGTACCAAAAGAGGTTCAAATTCCTTTCCATGCTATGCAAATCTAAAATGTATTTATCTATTCCAAGATTTGGACCCCAAAAACTGCTTAGCAATGAGAAAAAGGTAAGTAATGGCATAGAAATATGGGATGCAGAGGTTGAAACTGTACCATGGTCCTTGGACCAGAGTTGCCCACCTTCAACCACTGAATTGATGCTATACTTGTAATGATCATGTCTGTAGGTGATTTAAATAGTGGTGGCCATTAGTAAACTACAGAGGGAGGGTCTGGAGGTCATGATTTGCTTTCCAGAAAAAAAAACAGAAAGACACCACAATTATGTACTTGTGGAGAATTCTAGTCTATCTCCACTCAGAACTGTTGTGATCTTAGGATCTTGGTGGTCTCCAAAAAACAATAAAACACAATTAAATCATTACTACAAATTACGGTAGTTACTAATTTGGCACAGTCTTCTGTGGAGGTATGAACATAAAGGGGTGTGAGGATGGTGCCCAAAATGTGACAAAAAAACTCTAAAAGCAGTTTAAAAGGTAAAGGTTGGCTTACTTTAAACGCAGCAAGCAAAAATCATAGGGTGCCATTTTTTTTTATTGTTATCATTACCAAACTGTTCTTCTCTGCTTAGACCTCCTCTGACATTACAGGGGTGCTTGAAAGGTTTTGGTGCTCCATATCAATTCTTTTGCATTGAATCCTTGAGGGGCCCACTGTAAAACTCACCCTGGAGTCCATAGCTCATTAGCTACCCCATAGGAGGTAAGTGTAACTGTGGTTGGATTCAAAGCTCAAAGTTCAGATTTAACAGATGTTATGAGACATTGTGGTGGTGAGGAAAGAAAAGAATTCCAAAATAACATTTTTAATGTTAGAATCCTCCTTATTGTTTCTGCATGTCTAACATTTCCTGCAAAAGCAATAGCTCTGAGAGGCTTTGTGGGTGTGGAGGAGATGTGAATGAGAGCACTGGGGAGGTGTGGGGTGGGAGATCTGAGACTGAGGTGATAAGGTGAGAATAGTAACACTTGCTGGTAATATGCACCTAACACTGACTAAGACATGAGGAATAAACAAGTGGAAGAAATGCGGAATTTGTTCATATAAGGAGACACATACCTTAAAAAGCCAGTTGTTAACCTCTTGAGGACTGCAGTGTTAAACCCCTCTAAAGACCAGGCCTTTTTTTTTTGCTGAAATGGCCACTGCAGCTTTAAGGCCAAGCTACAGGGCCGCACAACACAGCACACATGTGATTTCCCCCCCCCCCCTTTTTCTCCCCACCAACAGAGCTCTCTGTTGGTGGGGTCTGATCGCTCCCCCCATGTTTATTTTCTTTTTAAATAAATATTATTGTTAGTGTTTTTAATTTAAAAAAACACTGTTTCTTTATATAACTTCCCTCCCTCCCCACAGCCAGCCAATTATGATCGCAGCGTTGTACATGTAAATAGATGGCGATCACGCCGTCTAATAGTCTCCCGAGCGGCAATAGCTGCTCGGAGACTGAAGGCGGGGCGGAGCTCGGCCCCCCAAGCAGGAGATGCGCGCGCACCCTGCGCGCGATCTCTTGCATTAGCTGGCCCCAGGACTTTACGCCAATCGGCGTTAGGCGGTCCTGGGGCTGTCGCTGCGGTCACACCCATCGGCGTGACGCTGTCGGCAAGAGGTTAAAGCAAACCAAGGGAAAATAAACTGGTGAGATAAACAATTGTTTCTCTTGTTCTAAATAGAATTCTCCTGGAATCTCATATCCTTCTTTTGGTGTTTAACCACTTAAGGACTGGGCTGTTTTTTGCTGATCTGTGCTGCGTGGGCTCTCCAGCCCACAGCACAGATCAGCAGTGAGGCAGGGCGACCAGGCTTCCCTCCTTTTTTCCCCACTAGGGGGATGACCTGCTGGGGGGGTCTGATCGCCGCCACTCTGTGTGGCCGAGTGGGGGGTGGGGGTGGGGCTCCTCAAAGCCCTCTTCCGCAGCACTATTCCTCCCTCCCTCCCCTTTGCTCCATGGGCGGCACAGGACGGCGATCCATCCTGCGCCGCCTCTGATAGGCTTCAGGGGATCGCCGATCTCCTTTACAGCAGCGCCGTATGATGTAAACAGCGGGGATCCCCGCGTGTTTACAATTAGCCTGCGAGCCGCGATCGGAGGCTTGCAGGCTGTTCATGAAGACACCCTCCGAGAACTGAAGTGGAATGGCCGCTCGAACGAGCGGCCGTTTCCATGTAAAACCACAAACGACCAGCCGACTCCTATCAGCGTTAGGTGGTCGTTATGTGGTTAAGGTTTAAAAAAGTACGCTCATGTACCTTAAACAATTTTAAATCCATGGGAACGCATGATAGTGTCTTTTCAATTATTTGTGCTGTAGATAATGGAATCCCTAAATCATTGGAAATTACCACTCAGAAATGGTAGTCTTGAATCAACACATAATTTGCCCATGCAGCGCAGAGCCAGATCATCCAAAAGGCAAGCCTAGGCAGTTGCCTAGGGCCTGGAGAGAGTCTAGCAGATGACAGCCCCTTCCAAATTAAAAAAGGCAGGTGATCATCAGTAGTGGGCAAAAATTACTTTCTTTCCTAGGGCACCATTTCATGTTAACCCTTTTATGATGCAGTGCATACCCCTCTTCAACTTTATATATGAAAGATTTACCCTCTCTGGGATAAACTGATATTTGTGCAATATTCTACTAGGTTGTTTTTTTTCTGGGTTACCCTTTTGCTACCCTTTTATTTTTTCACCATTTAGTCCCTCTGTCTGTCCCATCTTTTTGTGACATTTTCGGTTTCAATTTCAAATTTAAATGTGTGTGTGTGATTAATAGATTTAGCACCCTTTACTTTGTAAGTTTACTTGTTCTTTAAAGTGGAACTAAACTCAGAATTTCTGCTCTGCTTCAAAAGATTTGTCACAGCATGATCACCTTTATGAGAAAGCAATTATTCATTACAATTTATGGAAAGCCTTATACAACTGAAGTTTTAATTGGTTTAACTTTTGCAGGGAGCATTAAAAGGGTTAAGCATGAGTGTTTATTATATGGAGAGCTGCCTTGGTAGAGATCTCCTACAATCACTATTCATACTTGCATCTAAGAACTAATTAGACACGTTTATCTGTCTAAACAAACACAGAACACAGAAAAGTGAATGTTTTCAGCAACTATACTGTATGTGAAATAAAGACTTTTCATTGTGTGCTCTGGTAGAGTTTGGTCCGCTGTAAAAGAACAAAACAAAACAAAAGCTTTTAACCACACTGAGCTGCTCTGAACATTTTTACAAACTTGAATATAATTCTGTGGTCAGTAAAGTTCACACTGTTAATAAACAGTGCGTGTTCCCAAAATGACTTCTGAAAGACAACATTACAAAAATGAGAACTGATCTTTGGCTTTTTATTTTATTTATTTCCACACAACAAATCATTTCCCTGGCATAAGTCGATCTCCTGCAGTGCTAACACTGAATGTAATATACTGTTATAAGTCATTTTCCTGCTTTGTCCAAAGGTCATCGGTATTGTATTTAATGGCTGTCTTTTATCCGCAATGGCAACTGCTTTCATATACCAGAGCTGGCAAAGTGTCACAGGTCACCCTGGTACAAATGCAGGCACTGTATTAAACGACACCCAAGGCGAAAATAAACTAATGAAATAAACAATTGTATCTATCTTCCTTCTCCTAAAAATGCCTTTTTAAGATATTCCACAGTTTTATTTTATGTTTAAATCTACTTTTTAAGTTTTACCTGTTTTGTTTTTGCTCAATGACACATTCATTGAAGTATGCTAGAGCTAAAAATCTATAAACTATTGACCCTTTTTATCTCTTTACTGCTCTCAGAAGTCATTTTCTGCTAGGAAAGTGTTTTATAGTTGCTATTTCTTATCAGTGAGGGTCACACTGCAGTCACTTCCTGTCTGAATCAGGACTGAGTCAGCCACTTACATGCCTGATATTTAACTATTTCAAGCAGAGAAAGAAAAAAAGGAACACAGCATAGTTATTTGTGTGCTAGGCACTGTACATACACATGTCTATCTCATCATGTCACCTTGGGTATCCTTTAAGGGGGATCTTTGACAAGCACTATCTGTATCTAAAATGACGCCCAAACACATCTCCAGCGCAGTTCCAGAATAAAGAATTTTCACACCCACTAATGATAGCTATCTATTAAAGGTATACGTGGGTATTTTGCATTTTTAAAAAGTAAAAATAATACCTTTTGATAGTTTTATCCTTTCCTGCTCATTACACAGTGCTTTACACATAAGCTGTATGTTACAGACAAATGTTGAAAGCCAAGCATTTTGTAGAGCACTTAATCATTTCAGGCAAAGTATGAAATGCCTTCTTTTGGTCAATGAACATGCAAATACATAACATTGATTGTTCAAATAGATACTTAAGGCATAAAAAGAAAATAAAGAAACACAACATTTAGGTTTCCGCTAGAAGCCGAGAATCCCTGCACACTGCCATGGTTTATGGATATGTGCATAAGTGAGATGGTTGGTTGGTGGCTGCTGATGGGCTAGTCACAATTGCTTGGACACAGCAGGTCCACAGAGTCCCTAATGTGACTCAAACCCAGGGCCAGGACCCCACAACTGCAGTGCAGCATCAGGCACCTGGGTATTGACCACATACACCAGTCCTAAGTGTGGCATCCTGGGATGATATAAATCGGGAATACACAGGAAGTTATACTTTTTTTTTTCTTCCATATAACGAATTGTAATGTTTATAAACTAGGATCCATCTTGAATCAGCTATCTTGGAACACTTTTTTTTTTTGATCTTAACGGTTTTTAATACCAGTAATTATTTGTGTGTTTTAATATTAGGAGTGTTTGGGTTGTTTTTTGAGACTTTTTTTGGCAAAGGTCTTGGCAATGTGCTATGGATACATTTTCCATATTCTTATGTTAATTTAATTTAATCTTATTGTATATCTTTGCGATTTGCTAGTTTGTGATTGACCACAGTACTTTTTTTTCACTCTGACTATCCACTTATGGTAAGTCTGTGCCTACCGCAACCTAAGCTTTCTGCTCTTGCCTGATAGGAGTGGAATCCAGCATATGTCAGTGTGTTGTTAGGACTGAGATTTTTTTCTTCTCATGACAGTTGAAGAGAGTGGATGTTTTTTGTGTTTTCCACAAACTCTAGGGTTTGTTGTGCATGACAATTCTAGGAGATCAGCAGTTACATAAACACTCAAACAATCCCATTTGGAACCAACAATTATGCCATAGTCAAAATTACTGAGATCACAATTTTTCCATATTTGATAGAAACGTTAACCAAAGCTCCTAACCTGTATCTGCACAATGTTATGCATGGCACTGCTGTCATATGATCCACCTGATTATATAAATACTAGCAGACCTAAGTCTATTTTAAAACAGGCTCTAGGTCTGTAATTCCCCGCCACCACCGCCAGTTAGTGCGCACGCGCGCACTTGCCACGCGCTCTTGTCGCACACTTAGCCGCCCTCTCACACGCCCGCCCATGCCTGTCTGCTGTTTGTGTGAGGCTGGGTCCGTGCTGCTCACATGCGCAGTAGCAAAAAGCACGGACAACTGTCCCTGTTGTACGCAGGGACAGTTGCTTATTATTATATAGGATATAAACATGTTTTATTTATATGTGTAAAAATATTTTTAAAAAATGCTCAGAGAGTGTATACAGTATAATACTAGATGCCCCAGTTCAGTCACATATGCAGTATTTTCTAGACCTCTGCTGGCACATGATTATAGAGCTTGTATATATCTCTTTATAAAGCGCCTCCATTACAGGATGCCAAAAAAATCACTTATAATATACCTGGTCAGGTGCCCCAACACTGGCTATTTTATGCACTACTGACTGCTTGTGTCGTAGGCTGCTGTCTTCTCTGACAGCCTCACACTGTGCCAACCCCATTCCTGTCTGAACAGTGGAAGTGATGCAATCCAGACACCAACAGCAGCCACACCCACTGAGCCTGGAATCTGACTCTCTCGCAACAAGTTCTAGTCATTTTGAGACAGGATTTTTACATGCAGAAAGCTCTTGTCAAACGAAAACATAACATTCGAGCATTTTGATTCCTACTAGAACAAAAAATAAAAAGTGGCTCGAAATTGAGCTCTGGGCCGACCTCAATGTCTAATGGCCACCTCTCTCCCTTGTATTTGTAATTGCTTTATTTTACTTTTATGGATGAATGTTTTTTAGTGCTTTGTGTTATTGATTTTAGGCACTTGATTTGGCCTGAGGAAGTGGGCAGGGACCCACGAAACGCGTTGCTAGTCCTATTAAAGGTCATTTTATAAGAATTTGTCTTTATTGAGGTAAGCCACCTCAAACTTTATTTAATTTATTGTTTTTCATTCATTTTATAATTTTCTGGGCACCTGTTCATTCTGTTTGTGCAGTGTATTCCCTACCCCGGCTTAGGGTAAGGGATACCCTTGGACTCCATTTACGGGCCACTAGGGCTTTTTCCTCAAAGTGCGACCATCTCCGGCTAGCCTGGACCCCCGAGTGGAGTCGGGTTTGTTGATCTCCACCTGCCTGCAGGTAACATTACAGGGTGACTGTTCACCCTCCACTTTGTCTACTCTTCCTTATAAAGTTCCCTGGTGTCTAATAGTCCCCCTTCATCCCCTATACAGTTCTCTGATGTTTAGGGGTTCTCCCTCATCTATAGAGATTTGGCCCACGGGATGGAGTTTGACTTGCATGTACTAGATGGTGTATTTAGATCTGCGTTTAGATGGTGCTTTCATTTACATGTTACCCACTGTCCCAAGCTTTAAAAAGTGTGACTTTATATTATACATTCTGCATAGTAGCACATCTTCTGAAGGAAAGAAGTGGACATTGTTTTGTCCTTGAGCTCAGGGACACATTTTTCCTTCCCTCCATTCCTTATACGCGTGTCTAGTCATTCCCTTTCCTCATCTAATCCTTTCTAATTAGTCCATACTCACGCAGGATTTCCATAGGCGTCACACTGCAGCTGCAGATGTTCCCCCTCTCTCGGCATGTGAGGTCTGGACTCGATCCTTGCTACAGGTTGATCTGCAAAAACATACGAAAAATGGCACATTTTTAATTGAAGAAAGAACAACTTTATTACTTATTGCAAACACAATGTGATTATTGTACAATGTCTATCCTTAACTACTTTGGCCTCCTGGGCGTACGAGCTACGCCCAGGAGGCCATGTGCACGTCCGCGTGCTCCCGTGGCCGATCGCGCGCGTGCACGCACGCTCCTGGCCGTGGAATGTTAGCCTACGAATCAGTGAATCGGGCTATGGTGCCCGATCACTGATTCCTCTCCCCCGCAGAAAAAGCGACAGCTTCTTTCAGAAGCTCCGCTTTTTCTGGCTGTTGCGTCCCCCATGCGTCCCTCTAAGCGTATGTTACGCTTAGAGTGACGTCATGTAAACAAACTCATGGCCGCCATCTTGTGGCCAAAAAGTTAAACTACAACTAAAAGTAAAAAAAATAAAACTCAACACAAATTTACATTATAAAAGTACTGTTTACATCACACCCTCCCAAAAAATACCCAAATAAAATGTTCAATATAAAAAAAAAAAAAAATAAAAAAAAAAAATTACAATAATAAAAAAAAAACATGTAAATATTTACCTAAGGGTGTAAACTTTTTAAATATCAATGTAAAGATGAAATATCTATATATTTTTTTTTATTTTAAACTTGTAAATAGTGATAGATGCAAAACGGAAAAAATGCACCTTTATTTCCAAATAAAATATTGTCGCCATACATTGTTATAGGGACATAATTTTAACGGTGTAATAGCCGGGACATATGGGCAAATACAATACGTGAGTTTTAATTATGGAGGTATGTATTATTTTAAAACTATAATGGCTGAAAACTTAGAAATAATGATTTTTTTCAGTTTTTTTCTTATTCTTCCTGTTAAAATGCATTTACAGTAAAGCAGCTCTTAGCAAAATGTACCACCCAAAGACAGCCTAATTGGTGGCGGAAAAAAACAAGATATAGATCAGTTCATTGTGATAAGTAGTGATAAAGTTATAGGCTAATGAATGGGAGGTGAACATTGCTTGGATGCATAAAGTGAAAACGACTGAAGGCTGAAGTGGTTAAAGAGGCACTGTAGTGACATGAAGTAGAATGCAGTATATTATTTAGGATAACCACTCTTACACTGATTTTCCTGGTTTCAGCACCAGAAACACTTCCTATAGCAATGTATTGCTGTATATTGATATGCGAGCCCTGCCCTTGTGTAATCCCCCTCCCCCTTCCACAGAGCATTGTGGGAGACCAGGTATATTTTCTACTGGAATTAGAAAAATCAATAAACAAACATTCCACAGAGATCATCTGACAGGACTAAAGATGTCACCACCTGTGATAAATTTCAGAATGGAAATTGGATATTGACCAAATCATTTATAAATTAATTTTATTTATTACATTTTTTTTTACTACAGTTCCTCTTTAACGTCAAGAGAGATTCCAATTAGAATGACAATTTGCAATGCATATACTGTTGAAGAGGAACTGTACATGCATTTACAATCCCCCATAAACATTTCTGACCCTTCACCAATTACAATCTCTTTGAAAAAAAAATGAAGCTTGGAAAACCTTAAAGTGTACCAGAGACCTCGCTACCTAAAGATTTGATACTTACCTGGGGCTTCCTCCCACCCCATGAACAAATGTGAGTTCCTCACCGTCCTTCCGCGCTCTGCCATTCAGCCGCAATCAGCCCCGGTAACTGGCTCAGTCGCGTCAGTCCGGATCTACTGTGCAAGTGCGGGAGGTCCGGGCATGTGCAGAAGACAAAGACTAGACCCGACTGAGCCTATTACCGGGGCTGATCACGGCTGAATGGTAGACCATGGGAGGGCAGCGAGGGACTCGCACATGTTCATGAGGCGGGAGGAAGCCCCGGGTAAGTATCAAATCTTTAGGTAACGAGGTCTCTGGTATACTTTAAAGAGGGACTACAGTTATTACATACATTGGAGTATGTTCATTATACTGCAGTAAGCAGAATAACGTGTGTAAAGTCTTACTCAGGATGCACTGTATGTAATCTGTAGCATTAAGCTATACTCATCATGCATTAAATCTTATGCACGTTATTCTGCTTACCGAAGTTTAGTGAATATACTCCACTGTCCAAAATGAATATCCTGCACTCCCCATAGCATACAAATACAGCTCTACAAACATATTGGAGGGGGAAAAAAACTATTATTGCTGAAAGATGATACTTTACATTGTATATGCTTTCTGTGGTCCCATAATTATGTCTACAGGAAGTTGCCAGCTCAGAAGCATGACTGGAGCAAACTTCGCCATCTATTTATGCTGGATTCCTCTCCCAGCATGCATCTTATTTGGCAACTACAGTAGGCATAGTCATGTGACCACAGCCCATGGAAAATGAACGCAAGGGTATTTAGGTTTCAGACATAAATTACTTTTGCAATAATAGTTATTTTATCTTCCTGGGAGTGCAGCATGCAAGTTAGGGTATGTGGTACTACTTTGGAATAGTTTTTATTATCCTGATGACATCTTCCTTCTACCTTCTAGTCTCAACACATTATACTGGCAGCAAGGGAAATGGGCGGGTATAATGGTGCCTCCTAACCCAATTGGCTGCTGCTACACTTCCAACGATCCTCATGACGATTCTGCTAGCCATATTTAGACAAGAAAAGGAGTCAATTCACAGTAACCTACTTCCAAAAGGAGATTTTTGTTTTTGCAAGTTCTACAGATATACAGTATATAAAAGATAAAACAGATAAGCAGAGGTACAACAATATTTTCATTTAGCTCTAAAAGCATGAGTACAGCATTTCTTTTTCCTTTTCCCTAGAGTTCTCTTTTAAGCAACTTGACTTACAAAGAGATGAATAAAACAGTGTACCTGTATACATGATGCTATTTGCCTCAGCAGCTCTACCTGCAATTCTAAAGCCATAAATATTATCCACCAGCAATACTGATTCATTGCTGGTGTGTGATGATCAATCAATCAAACCTTGATTTCCCTGTTCTAATAAACAAATGACCACAAGTTATTTAACCTTTCCAATGTGTACTCTACACTAGGAAGGGAGTTCAGTGGCAGAATCACAGATTGCGTTTTGTTCTGTTGGAAGGGGGATCACAGAACGTAGGTCAGGTGGCAGGTCAAGTCAGGTGTGGATAAATGGCCAGCAAATAAAGTAGGTATCATTAAGGCCAACGCTTCCACAGAGGCAAAGGGGGCAATTGCCCCAGGGCCCCAGGCCTCCTAAGGTTTCCCTCCAGCTATGGACACCTAATGATATTGTGTGGCCGGGAGGGAGGATTGGATCGGGCCAGACTGCAGACATTCACTTCTGGCCATTGGCAGTGGTACTATGGGAATTGTAAGAGAGTAACAGCCCTGAAACTCAAAGCACAGCACCTCCCCTAACTTTCCTATTGTACCTAATGCTGGAAGGGGCGGGTCAGGACCATCCTGGAGGAAACATCAGAGGCTTCTTTGCTGGTGTCACCAGGTGAGGTACGTATGATTCCTACCTACAAGTGATTTAGTTATTTTTACATTTTTGAAAATTGCGCAAAAGGTGGATCAGCGCAACACCAGGTAGGCACTAGTCTGTTTTTAAGTAGCACTGCTTATTTTCTTGCTATGTACTAATTTTTACATTTTTACCTGGAGTTACCCTTTACCCTTTTAACTAATCTGTTTTAACTACATTTTTAAAAAAATGTAAAAAGATTTTTTAGTTATGAAAGCTGCTTTGGACACTGTTTTCAAAGCCATCGGATGGTGTATTTTGGTCTTTGTCTAGTGTGGTCCTTTAAAGCAAAGTCAAACAAACCTCTACAGTACAAATAGAAAACATGACAATACATTATATAATCAGAGCTTATCTACCATGAAAACTGCATGTGTACACTTCCTATCTTTTTAGCGTTAACCTCTGTACACATGCTAGATGAAACTTGGCCAAGGCGGACGATAACGATTGCCTTTACCGAGAGTCCAGTATGTGTATGGCAGCCCCCAACCCTTCTCAACCGCATGGCCAGCGATCCATCCTGACATATCACTTCGACCAACTGACAGCCGAGAGCATTGTTCTCCCCACTGACCCTGCTACTGCGTGACATCACTGCTCCGCCCCCTCACATAGAGCAGAACACATAACTCTCTTGCAAGCGAGCGTTGCATCGCACAGCTTTGGTCCTGCAATGTCCCCAGAGGGATCGAGTCCCGATACCCATTGGATGACATTAACTGAGCGTGTGTATGGGCTATTATTATTATTATTATTTATTGTATTTATAAAGCGCCAACATATTACACAGCGCTGTACAATAGATAAATGGGTTAACATACAGGTAGAACATACGGAAACTCACAACAAAACAAGATCATGCAAATGATTTGATAACAATACAGTGTCATAGGTCAAGATAGAGACTGTTCGAATCTACAAGAAGGGTGGTTGTGAGTAAGATTGCATAATCAAGCTGGATACATTAGGGAGGAGGGCCCTGCCAGAGGCTTACAATCTAAAGGGTGGGGTGGAGACAATAGGTGCGTCTTTTGAGAGGGGGTCTAACAGAACATATTATGATACTGGTGTAGGGGGGTATGCGAGCGTGAAGAGGTGAGTCTTGAGAGCTTGTTTGAAGGTATTAAAGGTGGGGGCGAGTCTGACGGCTGGTGGGAGAGAGTTCCAGAGAGTAGGGGCAGCCCTGGTGAAGTCCTGCAATCGTGCGTGTGACTGAGTTATGCGTGGTGCGACTAGGCGCAGGTCATTGGAGGATCGGAGGGGGCGGGCTGGTATGTGCCTGTGGACCAGATCAGAGATGTAGGTCGGGGAGGTCTTGTGCACTGATTTGTAGGCCAAGCACAGGATTTTGAAATTGATCCTAGAGCTGATGGGGAGCCAGTGTAGTGCTTTACAGAGCGGAGTTGTAGAGGCGCTGCGGTGAGAATAATGTATCAGTCTAGCTGCCACATTCATTACTAATTTAAGTGGGTCAGTACGGTTAGAGGGGAGGCCAGATAAAAGAGAATTGCAGTAGTCTAGGCGGGAGATGACAAGGGCATGGATAAGGAGTTTAGTGGTGTCAAGTGACAGGTAGGAGCGGATCTTGGAGATGTTGCGGAGGTGGAAGTTGCAGGATCTGACAATACCTTGGATGTGGGCTGTAAAGGAAAGTTCAGAGTCCAGAGTAACGCCTAGACAGCGGGCTTGGGAGGTAGGGTGGATAGTAGTATTTTCAATAGTGACGTGCAGATCTGGGAGGGGTGCAGCTGTGTGGGGTGGGAATATTAGAAGCTCAGTCTTGTCCAAATTAAGCTTCAGGTACCTGGCAGCCATCCAGGAGGAAATGGATGTGAGGCAGGCAGAGACTTTGTCCATGGTAGAGCAGGAGAGATCTGGGGTGTGGAGATATATCTGGGTGTCGTCGGCATACAGGTGATAATTGAAACCCATGGAGGAGATGATTTTATTGAGGCAGTATAGAGTGAGAACAGGAGTGGTCCTAGGACGGAACCTTGAGGAACACCAACTGAGAGGGGTGTAGGAGCGGATGAGGAGCCATTGAGAAATGTTGTGAAGGAGCAGTTGGAGAGGTAGGAGGAGATCCAGGCTAAGGCTAGGTCCTGAATGCCCATTAGCTGCAGGGAGTGGAGGAGGAGGGAGTGGTCGACAGTGTCAAATGCCGAGGAGAGGTCCAGGAGGAGCAGGATGGAGTATTTACCTTCGGCTTTGGCAAGGGCAAGGCCGTTTACCACTTTGGTGAGGGCTGTTTCTGTAGAATGGGCTGTGCGAAAACCAGACTGCAGGGGATCGAGAAGGGAGTTGGAGTTAAGGAAGTTGGTCAGGCGTTGGTGGGCCAGGCGTTCAAGAATTTTTGAGGCAAAAGGGAGGAGAGAGATTGGGCGGTAGTTGGATGGCAGAGGAGGGTCAAATGAAGATTTCTTTAGCAGGGAAAGCACAGTGGCCTGTTTGAATATGGAGGGGAAGATGCCGGTGGAGAAGGAGAGGTTGAACAGATGGGTGAGGACAGGGGCCAGATCAGAAAAATGTGGGCGCAGAGAATCAGATGGGACCGGATCTAGGGGGCAGGAAGTGGCAGGTGAAGTTGCCAGCAGCTGGTTGACTTCCTCCACCGTGACAGAATTGAAGGAGGTAAGGGAGGAGAAAGAGGCAGGAGTCGGATGTGGTGGGGAGGCGGGGGCGATAGAGTGGAGGAGAGAAATATCCCTCCGGATGGTTGTAATTTTGTTGATAAAGTAGTTTGATAGGTCAGTGACTGAGAGGGTGGAGGTTGGGGGGGAGGTGTGGGGTTAAGTAGGGCATTGAAGGTGGCAAAAAGACAACGTGGGTTGGAGGCTTGGGTAGCGATCAAGTGAGTGAAGTATATCTGTTTACTATCAGCGAGGGCAGTATGGTACGTCTGCAACTTGGTCTTGTATCCCAGGAAATCATTGTTGTGGCGGGATTTCCTCCATTTGCGTTCTGCAGCTCGTGCCTCATTTTGTACTTTTTTTGTGAGGGCAGTGTGCCAAGGTTGGGGGTTGGGGCGACTGTTGGTACGAAAGGTCAGGGGAGCAGCATGGTCTAAGGCTGCGGAGAGGTTACTGTTGTATTAAGCTGCCGCTTCGTTGGGGCAGGTTAGGCTGGGGAGGGAGGAGGAGAGAGAGTGGAGGGGTGTGGCTAGTACATTGGGGTCAAGGTTGCGCAGATCTCTCTGCCAACGTCCAGTTTGGGGAGGGGGACAGGGGGTGCTGGATGGAGTGAGGGTGAAGGTGATGAGGTGGTGGTCGGAGATGGGGAATGGTGTAATGTCCAGGTTGGTAAGTGCGATGGCTTTGGAGAAAATTAGGTCCAAAGTATTACCAGCACTGTGGGTTGTGGCATTAGTATGCTGAGTGAGGCCAAGGGAGTTGGTGAGCGAGAGAAGCTGAGTGGCAGCAGAGGTGGTAGGCTCATCAATTGGAATGTTAAAGTCTCCGAGGATGATTGTTCGGAGGTCGGAGGACAGGATTTGTGGGAGCCAGGAGGCAAGGTTTTCTAGGAAGTGCGATGGAATCTGTATGAGGCTTTAGAATGGGCAGTTTCACTCTCTGCCTATATACTATCATTACATACTCAATATTACATTAATATTACATTTCTTACAGTTTATATTGCTCAGACTTAGTTAAGGTTTGCTTTAGGGCTGATTGTACTGTCATCCTGCATTATGTTATACCTTTGTTTCTAAATGAAGATTGAGAATGTGTACACTTTTGTTTATATATAAATAAATTTACCCCACGCTTTAGTAATATTTTAAGCGCCTTTCACAATTCATACCGCTGTATACGCTTCTGGTACACATACCGTAGCCTCTCCTATGCTTCACTTCACATGATTTAATTAGCTTTTATTGCTTTTGCAACTGACAAGCAGTTATTGGACAATGTTTCATCATAATTTCCCCACTGGGGGGCAGTGTTCTCTTGCTTTCACGGTAATTTCATTTCATATTACATTAATAAATACCAAGATAAAGACAAATCGTTTTCTCCTACTTCAAACCCATGCAATGTGTTTTTTCTCCTTTACCAAAGAAATCAAGAAAAATAAATTGCATTTGGGTATAATTTGGGTATATTTTCCCTTTATTGGCGAGCCAACCGACTGACTCATTTCGCTGCATAGCAGCCTAGCAATAAAGTTTCTCCTAAATCCATTCAATGTTTAGATCACACCTCAGTCTATTCCTCTGCTAAGTGCCAATGCTTTATGAAGCACAGAGAGAAGAGCTGCGGATAACGTAGCAGATCCTTAACACTTTGGAACAAATACATAAATCTAATAATGACACAGTGGCTTGGGATAAGACACAGAAGACTCACGGCCAAATAAGGCTGATTTTATCATGTGCGGGAGCTGGAAAGCAGCGAGCTCGGGGGAGATGAATGAAGAGGTGGCACAGCTACAGGGCATACATTAAAGAGGAAGGCAGCCTGGAAAGGAATGAGAGGGTGATACCAGCCTGCTGCTAGACTAGAAACACGTAAGGTAATCTTGTGGATAAGAAGAGGAGGTGCAGAGGCTGTAAGGCTGTCCCTATCTAAAGCTTCAATGTGTTGTCTTAGATTGTAGCTCTTAGAGCCGTTTTCCACTAAGAAACGCGATCTCAATCATGCTGTGAGGCAACTGCATACCTTTCTGTTTCCACTACTGTGATTTCACCATGATCTGATCGCTATCCATCTAAGGCTAGATTTATACTTTTTGTGTCCCTAGGCCAAGTATGCTTTTGCTTCTCTTTTATGTGCAGAAGCGCCCCTCCCATTCTATGTGCAGTCCCCTCTGCAATGTGCACCATCCATTTACTGTAGGCTATTGATTTCATGAACAGTTACCAGGGGCATCAGTTTCCCCTTTTCAAAAGTTGCTCCCTATTTCCAGCCTCCTCTTTCATATGCAGCAACCTCTCTTCCATGTTCAGGTGCGCTCTTGTTCTGCAGCCGCCCAAGGCCCGGGCCTTTGTGGCCTTTACAGAAATCTGGCCGTGGATCCATCGGGGGTACAATGCGATTGTGGTGCACTTGCGCATGCAATTTCCCGGCATGGGAAAATTAGTTTGAATTGCTAATTCCCAAGGCAAATTGCATAGTGTTACGCTTGCTATGTGCTTTTCCTGCACATAGGAAAATGCACATAAATGCACATAAAAAATGCAGCAGACTGCATTTCAGAGAAAAATGAATTGAACCAGTGCAAAAAAGCACTGCAATTTACATGTTAATAGCAGTATTGTTCTGATCCGCAAAACACAAGCGATTCATTTTTTGGTTTCGAATCGCAGCTAGTAGAAAAGGGCCCTTAAAAAGTTAAAGTGAAATCCTCTCTGCTTCAATGTATACACCACAAAGTTTACTGCAAACATGATTTTAGATGTCTTACATGTCGTAATTCTGGAGCCAGATGCAGCCATAACACAGGACTGCGAACATCAATATGGCAAATGGGTGTCGCAGAATTTGCGGATTACTCCAATGTGTAAGGCCTGCATTCTCTCTTGTGTAGCTAGTCAAGGTGTAGCAGAGTTCAGCATATAATAACTAGAAATATAACGGTATAACAAACGCAGGATAAGAAAGCACAAGTTTATTTCAAACTATTAATAGACAACACAGATTTACTAATATTTAAAAAGTTCCCATTTAGGCGCAGAAATGATAAAATAACCGTGAGGGCCATTTCACACTGGGGCAGTGCGGTAAATTTAACGCACCTCACCGCAACCTAATGTCAATCTATGAGGTAATTCATACTACCCACATTGCGGTTCGCTGCGGCGGAAGTGCCCTAACGCACAGACATACCTACATTATTTCGTGGCTCCTGCAGTAATCTGTGGAAGTCATGTAAGTCCATGGTAAGGCATGTATATATAAACTTGCCGCAGTTTTTTGCGTCACGCATGCGCGGAAGTGTATTTGAGCAATACGCTTCCATGCACGTCTTTGATTTCCCAACAGGAAGTGAGCGTCACTTTCTGCTTGGCCGGATGCCAGACGGGGGTTAACAGGTCCTAACGCAGTAATCCCCGAAGGTCTGTATTTGGCGGTGGGTGGCTCACGGTAGTGTTGGGCGAACAGTGTTCGCCACTGTTCGGGTTCTGCAGAACATCACCCTGTTCGGGTGATGTTCGCGTTCGGCCGAACACCTGGTGGTGTTCGGCCAAACTGTTCGGGTTCGCCCGAACGGCTCATTGCCTGGCCGAACAGGGCCCCTGTTCGGCACGAACAGGGCCCTGTTCGCCCGAATACTGGCCCCCTATGGGGTCGCAGGCATAAGGGGGGAGCATGCCCCGATCGCGGGGGGGGGTCGGAAATTCCCCCCACCCCCTCCGCTAGCGCTCCCCCCTCTGCCCGCTTCCCCATTCAAAAGTTAGGAAGTGAAACTGTACCTGTGCGGCCGGTAGTGGGTGACTGGCAGTGGGCGGCACTATGGAGAGACTGAGGAGGAGGAGGAGTCCGGAGAGTGACGCGTTGAGGGAGGCCGGGCAGTGGGCGGATCAGCAGTAGTACCGTGAGTAGTACCCCCCCCCGCGATCGGGGCATGCTCCCCCCTTATGCCTGCGACCCCATAGGGCCCCCAAAAGCGGGATGTTCGGGGAGTTCGGGGTTCGGCCCGAACATGCCGAACATTGCGGCCATGTTCGGCGAACTTTCCCGAACCCGAACATCCAGGTGTTCGCCCAACACTAGCTCACGGCAACGCTGCCGCCAATCTGCATTGTGAAGCCGGCCTGAGTCTGTGAGCCCTTATGATGGAGGCAAAGGGTTATGTTGTTATAAACTGTCTTTTGTCATTTTCTGCTCACCCTTTTCTAACAGCAGTATCCAATCATCATAAATGAATTAAATTATCCCCCACCTATTGAAACATCAGCATTTTTCTTTCTTTTTTTAAAATAGCCTTTTATTTAATATATTTATTTTTTAAATTTGTTTGTAATCTATTATTGTTTTATAAAGTGTAAAGCAAAATGTATGTTAATTTTATGCAGATTAGAACCGGAAACATTAAACGTAGGAGCTGATAAACTTATATAAAATACATTGACGGTAAAATGTGCATCAACTGTAAAATTATTAGTATTTTATTGGCAATCTACTCTAAAGCCTGCACACATTTTTGACTATTATTAGCCAATCAATCACCAATAAAAACTGTATGGTGTGGTGTGTACCAGCCTACGGGCCCATCTCCACTACGGCTGAACGGGGCCCAAATCTGTGGCATATCGGCAGCGTTTCCCAGCAGGCGAGTCAGGCGGGACAAACACTGCCTCTACTTTCCATTATTTGCCGTCTGAATACCACTATGATGTGATTCACTCACCACACCCAAATCCCTAGCCTTGCATGGTACGGCTAGATCTGGTTGTGTGCTTGCATCACTCGCATGTGCTGTCGTGCATCCTGCAAGGTGCACACCGGCTAGTGGAAACCATCCCTCTAAGTTAAGGATCTTGTGTTAATGGATAAGCTACAGTGTATGGAGAAAGTGCCGTGTAGTGAGAGTAGCCCTTATCCTGGGGTATAGTCAGGCCCGGCCCACCTATGACGCCAAGTGGGGTGTCTTCCTCAGGCGTCAGAAATCTGGGGGCGGCGCCAGGCAGAGAGTGGAAGTGTGCCTGGTCTACCATGACCCAGCTTACCGTCGCCCGCCTGGCCATGGAGGGGGGTCCCCGCCATGAGGTGAGCTGGAGGGGTATGAGCCAGGAAGGGGGAGCAGCGGGCACAGCGGTTGGGAGCGGAGTTGGCACCCCCTCCCTCACCCAGGTCCCCCCTTTCCCCTCCAGATATACCTCAGCGGGCGGAAGATGAATTACTTACTCACCTTACTTCCGTGTTTCAGGCGTCGGAGCGCTCAGCTCTGCGTGCGTCCCACAGGTCTCCTCCTCCTTCAATGCCGCGCACTGGACGCAAGTATACTAAATACTTCAGGCAGCAAAAAGTCTAGAACCGGCCGTGGATGTAGTACTGGTCCTGGAGGGTGTAATGCAACTTTCTGCCAGTTAGTTATGTTGTATGTCATACGTGTGTGTGTATGTGTGTGTGTATTATTAATCTTGAAATTGTTTTAAATTAAAATAAACTATGCTTAGTGGTATGTTTGGTGGTTTTTATTGCGGTCTGTTGAGGTATAATGAGCATAATTTAAAGTATATGAAGTTGTTAGAGGAACTATTGTTTTATTCACTGTAAAAATCAATCGATAACAAAATCTATTTGTGTGTGGTCTCCGTAAGGAACGCCGATACAGGTTATTTCACAAATGGAACATTCATGTAAAAGATGTGTTTATTGACATCACATAGGCTATTGTTTTTCAAGCCATTTTCAAGTATGTATACAACACATTACAAGATAGTAATGGACATTCACTGCGTTTTCTTATCTCATTTTTCTGACAATATTACTCTTTCTGTGGCTGTGTGGGGATGAGAGTTCTATTTCCCTGAGCAGGAGCAATGATAGCTCAGTCTTTATGCTCTATAATAAGATATGCTAATGGAGGCTTGGAGTGAGAGGAACATGCGAGGTGCTATTGCAGAACATGCAAGGTGCTATTCTGCTTCTTCTGCTGATCATTGTCTCCTGGCTGTGTGTTCTGATATTCTAATGCAGCACAGGTACACTGTACACAGATCAGTTGTTTCACCATGACTGAGCTAGCTACAGGCTAATGGGAAGCCTGAACTAACAGGAATATGGAAGGAGTCACTAAGGATGTCCTTTTAAAAATACTGCAAGCCTGGATGTTGCGCTAATCCATTGCCTTTAAAGTACAGTGGCGTATCTAGAGGGGTGTAGGCACGGCTCATGCCATGGGCGTCAGAGTGCCGTGGGCACCATGCCTGCCCCCTCCTCACTCGTGCTGCACCGCAATACTGGAAGATGCCTCTCACAACCTATACGGGGAGGGGTGCTATATATACTGGATGAACGCCTGTCACTACCTATACTGGGGGGGGCTAAGTATACTGGGGGACACCTTTTACAACCTATATTGAGGGGACACCTCTCACTACTTTTACTGGGGGAGCTACTTATACTGAGGGGACACCTCTCATTACATAATTACATACACTGGTGGGCTACTTATACTAGGAGGAGGGACACCTCTCACTCCCTATGCTAAAGGAGGCTTTTTATACTGGGGATAAACCTCTAACTACCTCTACTGGGATGGCAACCAAAACTGTGGAGCTCCTTATACTGTATGGACTGCCTATGGCTACCTATACTATGGTACTACACCTCTGGTTACTTATCCTGGGAGGTAATTTTAGGGTTTGTCATAGGCACTTTATTACCCAGATACGCTCCTGGCTAGACAGTATATCAGATTTCCACCTCAGCAGTGCAAGCTACAGCCACAAAAAGCTCTGCTTAGTCCAAGTGAGTCCAAGTTTCGGCTTGGCTTCCAAGTACTGAAAACTAGTCATGCATCCTGTTGCCCAATGTCCTGTTTCTGTAAGCCCCTGCTATGCCCCTCTTGAAAGCCAGCCGCATCCTTCACCAACCTCCTGATGGTCTTTTCATTTTCAATAGTATTGAGGCCAGGCAGCTGTTAGATGGGGTTGAAACATAAGAAGATTCTCATTTGATTTGCCAGGGCTCAGAAAGGAGGTGCATGTTCATGGGAGGGTTAGGCTACACTCACAGTGCTGGCGGTGCGGTCTGACGTAGTGCAGTGCCCCAACGCAGTGTATGCAGTCCATTTGTCGTATAACGCCTGTGTTAACAGTACAGTGAAGCATACTTTTCATTGACTGTATACTTCCCTGTATGCTATGCAACATCCAGATAACATGCAATGCTGCTTTCCTGATCAGTTGTGTTGCGTTGCTGCTGTCACAGGGAATGCAACACAACTCCCACTGTGAACCTTGCCACAGGGTTAGGCATCAGGAAACATTTTGTTTGTTTTGTGTCAGGTAAAAAATGTTTATTAAAAGGGAAGCTAAGTCAAGAAAGGGGTTTTCCTTAGTACAGGACTAAAGGTGGCCATAAACTGGACAACATAGCCAACAGATAGAGCCCTCTCCGATCATTATCTGATCAGAGAGGAAGTCAAATGCTCAATTACCTCCAAACACTACACACACACAGATTTTCAATCAATTTTTGCATGAAATCTTTGGAAATCTAAGTGTGTACCTGTGTGAGACCTTCCTCCAACCTGCCATGCAGTGTACTCTCACCTGTCCGATGCATGGTCCTGGTCCCTGCTCTCCTTGCCAGCTTCTCCTTCAGTGCTGAGTCCCGGGTCACATATGTAATGTAATGCAGAGGACAGACACTAGGGGCGCTCTGGCCATTAGAGGCCTCTAGTAATTGGCCTCTGCATTACATTACACAGGCGCCCGGGGACACAGAACAGAAGACAAGAAGAAGCACCCAGCGGGGAGAGAAGAGACCAAAACTGCACCATGTACAGGTGACAATAGCCAAAAATGATATGAGGTCGGCAGTAGATGATAGTTTGGCAGCCAATGGGGGGTTATGGGTGACTTACTGTGCCTCCAGAGAACCATACATAGTCCAATATGTGCAGCCGAAGGAAAGAATCCGGGCAAATCACCACTTTATTGCATCCCCCAAACTAAAGAGACACATGCAATAGATCATCGGCCTGACAGCCATTTCGCAAGCCTTGGCCTCTGAGGAAGCAAGCAAGGCTCGCAAAACATCTTTCAGGCTGCTGATTTATTGCATGTGTCTGTCTGGTTTGGGGGATGCAATAAAGTGATGATCTGCTACTCATCTGGTGCGCGGATTCTCTCCTACTGCTGCAAATACAGGTGAGAATAGCTGTGTTGGTTGTCGTACCAAACGCCGCTAGCAACGTGCTCCCGATTTGCAGCCAATTGACTGAAATTTTCCATCATGCGTGGTTGACCTAACTGACCGATTTTGCCCAGAAATCAGTCAATTGGGAAACATTTCTGGCATTCATTTCTAGCAGACTCGATCAAATTGGCCAGATATTGATGAAAAAGATGGTCACCTTAATTGAATGAAAGGAGGACAAACTCTACCCTATGTCCTCAAATCAAAATAGCAATACGATTTAGATAAAACTGAAAATGGTAATGTACCTTTGAGGCTAAGCCAACTGCACTAAAGTCAATCATGCATCTCTATACACAAGTCAGTGGTAGCTCCCAGGCATATGGTCCTCTCCTGATCTGACTTTTATGAAGGGAATGGTAATCTTGAATTTAGTACTGTAGGATTACCAAAGGTGCTCCTTCCCAGAAAGAATAAAGTCTAAAACTGTAGCCATTGTGTTGCACCTGGCTTCTGCAGAGAACAGAAATGGTCAGACTCCTAGCATTTTATACAGACAGGCCTCAGGCCAGATGAACACATGATGTGACCTTTATGCTACAGATGATATAGAAATTCTAGAGGAACGGCTGAGCCTTGAGAAAGGGATTGTTCATACTCGGCACAGTGAAGGAAACCTACAGCATCGAGTAACAGGATTACAGGATGTTACAGCTTTACAGTTTTTAGTGTAAAATTTGTCAGAGTAGATTAACATCTGCATTCATTCATGAGGGGGAAAATATAGACGTGTTATGACACCTTCCTCTTACCAAGCCCACACACGGCATGAGGCACAATACACTTACCAAATGCAAGGTAATCCATTCATGGAAATTGCTATCCACTTTTTAAACATTATTTTAGAACTGACAGAACTATTCTTTTTATTATACTGTGCTTTAACAAAGTTCTGTTTTTCACAGGGCTTTATAGACTGCATAAAGCAAGCATAACTCCCAACTTTTTGAGATAAGAAGGAGAGACAATATAAAACACGCCCCTGCCACACCTCTGACCACGCCCCCAGCCATGCAGATCACAAAGAAGTCAGAATCAAAGATGTAGCTTTATCATTCAAACCCCACTGGTCCATTCTGTCATCATTCGTTTTTCTTAATTTTAACATTTGAAAATAAGAAATGTATCAATTGAATTGATGGGACTAGTCAGTTAGGCCCCGTTCACACTGCACGCGTTTCCAGCCGCGTTTTGGAAACGCGTGCAGGTGGCCGACACGCACGACATCAGACATTGCATAGAGTGCAATGTCTGATGTTAACACTGCATGCGTTCCAGACCTGTGCGGTCCGGGAACGCATGCTGCACGCATTTTTTGTAAAAACGCGTGGCTGTCCCATTCACTTTTCAGTGATGGGATCAGCCACGCAACGCACACAAACGCGGATGGTGTGCGTTCGCATGCGTTGCGTTCCGCATGTGTGGCCATCCGCGTTTGTGATGTGAACGGGCCCTTAACCTAAGCGGTATGCCCGTTCTGTGTCAGGCATGCTGCTCAAGAGGTTTTGAAGTCCCCCCGTATAAAACTTTTAGGTTAAATGCCTGCATAAGGTGTTAGCTAGCACTAGGCTAAGCTAGTATAAGTGTTGACAACCCCCCAATTGCCTCCGATCCCCCTGATCCAGCAGCTCATACATTTTCCAGCCTGGTTCCAGCGATTGCCGCAGCCTTCCGCATAGCACCGGTCTTCTCTATGGGGAGGATTGGGACTGCGCATGACGTCGGTGACGTCATGACATCATGAACAAACCTCCCCATAGAGAAGACCAGAGCTGTGCGAGGAGGCTGTGGCTGGATAATGTATAAACGGCTGGATCGGAGGCAATTGGGGGGTTGTGGACACTTATACTATCTAGCCTAGTGCTAGCTAAACCCTTATACAACCATATAAGCTAATCGTTTTATACTGGGGGACTCAGGCTTGCAAAACCTCCTGAGTGGCGTAACGCTCAGGAAATTAAACACATTTGTCAGTAGAAAAATACATATATTTACATAGATCTAAGCATCAGACTTGGAAGAGGGACAAATAAGGAAGAAAGAGGGATTGAGGGATTGGGTTCCCAAAGAGGGACTGTCCCCCTTCAAAAGTCACATCACTAACTGTCTCCCTGATAGACTTACAGTCTAATGTCCTCAGCACCAGGGCTGTTTCTGGACATTTTGGTGCCCCAAACAGGAAAAGCATAACAAAACATTATATTTATTGGGAGGAGCACCAATAAGAATTGTATAGTTTACATAGAAATGATGTTGTTTCTCAAATTAAGTTTGTGAAGGATAATTCCCCCCCTCCCACCCGGGCCATATTATTATTCATTTATAAAGTGTTAACATATTTCGTGGCACTGTACAAAGTAAGAAACAAACATGGGGTACAAAATAACTCAGACAAAGGTTCACACCAATATACAAAATACAGAGGTGGTGCATAATACAGAATCGGTACAAAGTACAGAATTGGTAATAACAGTGACAAAATGAATATGAATACATGTGTACAAACTCACTGAACCCATATAGCAAACCCTTCCTATAACAGTATTGAGAGGTGTGTATCCACTTTATGAACATCTTACTGTTTATGTACAGCCTGGGTCTTTACAGGTTAGAGTATTGTCCTGGAGATCCAATCGGAGTTGCAACAATTGACACAGCAGTGTCCATTTAGGTGGTAAAATTACCATCCATCCCTTTCTTACCGGAACTAGCAGTTGGCTATTGAAATTCCATAAAGTACAGTGTGTTAAGACTAGCTTTGTTGTGCCCCCTCCTACGGTTGCCTACGCCTAAAACCAGTCCTGCCCAGTACAGTCTATGCCCAGTTTTTTGGGAAGAAGCTAATGAACTTATCCAGTATGGTTGGACAAAAAGTAGGGATAATAAAAATTGCACCCTGCAGGAAGAAAACACAGAGACAACAGGAGCCAAAATGGTGCAGTATGTCACAGTACCAGAAGTATGTAAAATATGCGGATGGATTATACTCACGAAGGTGGGTTGCAGAAGGGAAACCGACCACTAGAAGCAGGTGGAGATGTATAACCCCAACTCCACTCGGGTGACCAGAAGGAGCTGGTAATGGTCGCACTCTTGATAAAAAGCAAACCTCAAATGACCTAAATTGGTCAAAGAGGGTTGGTCCCCCTCCAAAAGGAGGGTGAAGGCACAGGATAAAGGGGAAAGAGGCCCCCGGAGAAGATAAAATGCGTTAAAAACAAATAAAATGAAAAAAGCAAGATGACCTACCCCAATGAAGACAAATTCACGTATTAATAGAATTTTATTGCACTGACAATGCGCTTCATGGGTGCATACCCACTTCCTCAGGCCAAATAGCAGTACCTAATAGAGCTTGCAGCCACAAATAAGGCGCCTCTAGAGCCTTCCTTCCTAGAGGCGCCTTATTTGTGGCTACAAGCACTATTAGGCACTGCTATTTGTCCTGAGGAAGTGGTTATGCATCCACATAAAGCGTTGCCAGTGCAATAAAATTCTATTAATATGTGAATTTGTCTTCATTGAGGTAAGCCACGTCGCTTTTTTCATTTGATTTTCTTTTACGCATTTTATCTTCTCTGGGTGCCTCTTTCCCTTTAACTTATCCAGTATGTTTATTTGGGAAGTGTTAGAACATGAGAGCACCCAGAGACCACCTTCCAGTGATATGGAAATAGGGGATGCAGAGGTTGCAGCCACACCAGGGCCTCTGTATCTGAGTGATCTACATGGGCCCTCCTCCAATCATTGGATTTGCTTTTTTTTTTTTTTGGTGATGCAGTGGTTATAATCACCTTTATATGTGATTTTACCAGTGGTAAGTAATTAGTGATGGATGAACTTCTTGAGGTGCGGTCTGCCAGGGCACCACTAGGGTTGTGGTGCACAAACCTGCAAATCCTAATGTGCACAACGGCTAACCCCATGAGCTGCATTGCAAATGTGCTTTCATTACTTGTGCCATCTGAGCCTCTCCTTCCCTTGCCCGCTATGCCTGCTCACTCACCACCTCACAGGATATTCACCCTGATGTCACATCAGCTCCAAGAAAGCATAAAGAGCTGGATGGGAGGTCTGAATGAGCATTGTTGTGAAGGACAGCAGCCCTATCACTTTAGCTCAGCCAATCAATGGGCTGCTCTCTTATACTCCACCCATTCAGTTCTCCATGCTTCCTCAGGACTGGCGTGATGTCAACAATGCTCCCCTGCGAGGTGAGTGAACAGGTACCCCAGCCAGGGGAAGGGGGAAAAATGTGCTGGCCGGAGTGGTGAAAATGTGGTGCAGATCGAGCATTCATGAACCTGTTAACCCAAAGAAAATGCAGGTTTGAGATACTCAGAGCTCGGCAAAGAGATATAGTGGGCACTGTTATTGGCCTGAGGAAGTAGGTTGACTGCCCACGAATCGTGTTTCCATAATGCAAATAACATTTCTACTTTTCCAACTCTACTATTTAGGTGAGCAACCTCTCAATTTTTCCTTTTGGCCAGGAGAATTGGCAACAACCCAAAAGTAAGCTGCACTACTGACACAGCTTGATGTCTGTTTCTTCCACTTTACTTACAGCGAAGTCCCGGGCACTGAGAATCTGGCATATAACACATCAAAGTAGAGAAGCAGCACAATTCCCCTGTGCAGGTCAGCAAAGAAATCCACCTTATAAAAATATATCTTTGACTAGCTGGCAAAACAGTCTGCCAGATTTACAACAGAAATACCTTTGGGAGGCACAAGGCCAGGCCCGGTGTTGCAGTTAATTACAATTAACCACATCAGAAAAAGTGCTGGCACATCCACTGCTCACGCAAAATGATGGGAAGAAGGAAAATCATGCTTTTCTTTTTTGTATAATAAAGATGCCTCTCAGCCACCCGGGTCAATACAAATTGAGTAGGATCTAGCAAGCAGCTTGTGCCTGCTGACTATCAGTCACTTGGACATGGCTGTTAACTTCAGGGGAAATTGAATCGCTTATCAAACATCTTTCAGGAGAAGAAAAACCTGGCAGGCTGGCTCTTTTCCCAGAGAGCCATGTCTGGTCAGAAAAATGAGCCGAGGCCAGTGGTATGTGCAAACCAAGAGGCGCCTCCAACGACACCGGAGGGGCCGGATCCGCTAAATGCCCTCTTACAGACCACCTATAGAAACATACCCACAGCTACATGAAAGAAGCATTGATGTTACGCATTATTTAGCTGATCAATATCTTACATTCAGGTACGACACAGAGGGATTTATGTGCAGTCTGAGCCATGGAATATTGGATATTATGATCTAGTAAATTCTGGGCTGCCTTTTTAATAGTGCTTTGTTATTGGGGTTTAAACACTTATATCCCTCTCTTTTGTCATATCTGCACATATTCTACAACAAAACTGCAAGACCAGTCTCATAAGGAAAATTCTACTTAACTTATTGAAATTATATGAATTACAGAAAAAAATACATATATATTTATTTTTATTTAAAGGAATACTATCAATTGAAACGACTTTTTTTTTTAATACTCTATATTAGTGTACACATTACACTAGTGCTAGGGGCACTTTATTCACCCAGGTCTCTCTCTCGCTATCCCTGCTTAAAAATTCATTTCTCACACAGCTCATAGTAGTTTGGGTCACCCTGAGCTGCTTGGTTACTCTGTCACACAGCTCACAAATCTATTTCACTGTGTCACTCACAGCATGCAGGAGACATGAGGAGAAATAGGCTGATCTGAGGTGGTAACAGGTAACTAAATGAGCTGTAATATTGCTGGAATATAACTAGCTATAACACTAGTCTGTGTTTACCCTCAGACTGGTTGCCTGGCTGCCTGCTTGTGGTGATTCACTCCACTTTACAAGCTGCTGAGAGGAGCAAACAACTGTCTACAATTAGCATTATTAGTATCTTTATCAGTCAAGAGAAGCAAAGATAATAAACACACATTGCTAGAATCTTTAACCCCTTACCACCATATCAATAAGATTCTTTCAGCAAGGTGATAATTAAACTATAAACTGAGGAGTTGATAGCAACTCCCCTGTGCAGAGACATGGTCTAGCCCTCTGGAAGCCTTCAGTATTTAGATACATTTTGGCCTCAATTCACTAAGCTTTATCAAACACTTTATCAAACGTTTGATAATTTACCTCATGAGTAAAATCTAATTTTGAATTCACTAAGGTGTTATAGATTTATTGAACATTTTATCGCTAAAACATTAAAAACATATGGAACACCTTAGTGAATTCAAAATTAGATTTCACTCTTGAGGTAAATTATCAAATGTTTGATAAAGTGTTTGATAAAGCTTAGTGAATTGAGGCCAAATCCAACACTGACGCCAAAACTGAAGGAGGATTTTACAGCTGAGAGGAACAGCTGTGTCAGGAATCAAATTGCTCCTATTACTTGTCCTAATGTGTGCTACAACATACAGCATTTAAAAATAAATGCATACATCGATAGTATTCCTTTAAGTATTTATATAGTGCCAACATATTACGCAACACTGTACAGAGTATATTGTCTTGTCACTAACTGTCCCTTAGAAGGGCTCACAATCTAGTCCCTACCATTGTCATATGTCTATGTATGTATTGTGTAATCACAGTATAGGGCCAATTAAGAGGGAATCCAATTAACTTATCTGTTTTTGAAATGTGTCAGGAAAGCGGAGTGCCTGGAGGAAGCCCACACAGACACAGGGAGAACATACAAACTCCTTGCAGATGTTGACCTGGCTGAGATTCGAACCAGGGCCCCAGCACTGCAAGGCAAGAGCGCTAATCACTACGCCACCATGCTGTGTATACTGTATAGGGACTGTAGATCCATTTTTAACCTGAATCTGTGCATAAGTCAAAACACTGTGCCATACAGGTTAAGGGCTCTGCCATACAGGAGACCTGGGTTTGAATCTCTTCTCTTTCTGTCCAGTAAGCCAGCACCTATTCCGAATGGAGACCTTGGGCAAGACTCCCTAACACTGCTGCTACTACTACTGAGCGTGCCCTAGTGGTTGCAGTTTTGGCCCTTCGAGTCCACTAGGAGAAAAGTGCGATATAAATGTTCTGTGTCTTCACCATGCTCCCCTGTTTCTCCAGTGTTTTTTCTTTTCTTGTGCCTTCAGTGTCCCTCTCTCTGTGCAACCTCTACCCCCCCCCCCCCCACACACACACACACACTGGGTCACCTCTGTTCCCCTGTGCCCTCAGTGTACTGCAGCAAAATATCAATTGACCATTTTTTTCTCTGAATTTTAAAAAAATTCACTTTCTTAAAAAGTACAAGGTCTTTTTGAAATCTTGTTTTGACTTGCTCCCAAATTCTCGTCCCATTCGTATCAGTGGATTGTTTGTAAGTAAAAAAATGTTTTTTAATAAGGCTACCTGCACCCAACTAAAACTGTACAAAATGCTAATTTATTAACAGTCCAGCAATCCTATTTGGGTTCTGATGTGACCCAGAGGACAGTTGCAAACTTTTGCTACCTGATGGCAGATCATTTTTTTCTTTTATGTCCAGCCCAGGTTGATGGGATTACTTATGCTTTCCAGTTTAGAGACCAATATCAGAGTGTGTCCACTTTTAGGTTACCAGGCCATCACACAAAAAAGGCTATGTATTTGGTCTGGACATCTTAAAGCAAACCTGAAATAAAAATAAACTCCAAATAATCAATTTTATGTGTTGTAGCAATGGTATATAGAACTTTTGTGGAGTCTCACATTCTTATTTTTTATTTTAACTGTGAAGTGTGTGTAGCAGCCACTTCAGTATGAAGCAAAATGTGGTTCGTTCAGCACTCAACAAATATAAATATTTCCCTTTTGTGTGTTCTGTTTCTACAGTATTTACTTTTCAGGAGAGATGCCCAACAGATTTGATAGCAGTTTGATTGTCTTATTTGCCTACAGAGCTAATTTTGGATGCAAATTTACATCTCTTGTTGCTCTTTTTTTCTTCTTAAATTGCTGTTGTAATGTATGCACGACAGGGAAAAATAGAACGTGAAATAATGTTTGCTGAAAGCAATAAAGTTCTATTCTAGAATTCTAGACACGATGGCACCAGAAGGGTAGCCATGGCACACGGGGCTCCGGCCTCTTTTTTCTCCCTGTTCCTTTGTCACATGGTCTCTGTGCACTGTACACCGTACAGACCTTGATTGCCCCAGCAAACATCCTACAGCTAGAAACTGCAAGTGGGCTATTCCATTCATCGCGCCACCGGGAGAACCTGCAGGAACAACTGCTGGCTCAATCTTAGCATTCATGCTGTTGATCCTCACCATGTGGGTTACTGCACCTTCACTGCCCAGGGAGACCAGGGCACTGCCAGCACAGAACAAGCATGTCACCCCTCCACCAGAGCCACAGGAGGTCTGATTTCCGCCGCTCCAGTAGCTGCTAGAACACAGGGACACACCACCAGGTCAGTACCACTGCTCCCCCAGCCAGTCCTCAGCTGCCTGCCCACCATCATCTGACCACATGCGTCATAAAGCAAGAGCCTTCCATCAGAGTCAGAAGTCAGGCCTCATCCATTCCAGACTGCCTGCCAGGGCTTGGATCCTCAGCAACACAACCTACAACCCCCATCAACCATTGGGGACACTGCTGCCTGCTGACCCTTCACTGAACAAAGCACTACCGCTCTGATACAGATGAACCAGCTTACACTGCAGCTCTGAATCCCTGCTCTCCTCCAGCAGGCCAGGGCCCTCCGAGTGCAGCTGCCAGGCCTCCCGATCTACCACACTGGAATAGGCTGCTAGCTGGGGCTAAGTTTGCCTCTGAAACAGAAGTAGGCTGCAAGGACAGGGACAGCCGCTGCAGCCAAGTGCCATCACAGAAGGCTCTCTGTCTCTCTCCCTCTTCACTTTCTCCCTCTCTTGTCTTTCTTTCCTGAGGGTCATTCTTGTGGGGCATCTGAATAGCTGCAGAGCAGTTGAGTGCCACTGATACAGTGGCAGCTCTGCTAACATAGCACTCAGCCTACTCCTATAGTCCTCTCCAGCTATGTTTTATGGGTTCTGTATATGGCTACTTTATGTGTACGACATCACTTATATTCTACTGTTTTATATTGTACCATCACCGACGCTGTATTGTGCCAAAAACAATTCTGGGTAGTGGGTACAACCCCCACTGTACTTGGCAAAATAAACAAATTCTGATTACAGTTTACAGGGATGACTAGAGAAGATTGCTTTTAACGAAGTGGCTTTTAGGCCTGGTGCACACCAGAGGAGTTTTTCTGAGCGTTTTAAGTTTTTAAATCTGTTGCTAATGTTATCCTATGTGTCTGCGCACACTGGAGCAATGAGGTTTTGTAAAAAAAAACCATAGCATTAGGCCCAGTGCACACCAAAACCGCTAGCAGATCCGCAATACGCTAGCGGTTTTGGGAGCTGATTTCAGAGCGATTCTAGGTATGTTTAGAGAGGTTTTCTAAACATGCCTAGCGGTTTTGGGTGCGTTTTTGTGTAGCAGATTACACATATTGTTACAGTAAAAGCTGTTACTGAACAGCTACTGTAACAAAAATGCCTGGCAAACCGCTCTGAAGTAGTGTTTTTCAGAGCGGTTTGCGTTTTTCCTATACTTTACATTGAGGACGAAACGCTTCCGAAATCCGCAAACGCGCAGCAGGAGGCGCGTTTGCGGCTTGGCAAAAACCGCAAACCGCCGGTGTGCACCATCCCATTGCAATACATTAGACAAGCGTTTTTATAGGCGGATGCGGCCGGCGGATCGCTCCAAAAACCGCTCGGTGTGCACTGGGCCTTACATTGGGAAGAGCTTTTAGAGGTTTCAAAAGCTCTTTCCAATGTAATGCTATGTTTTTTTTTTACAAAACCTCATTGCTCCAGTGTGCACAGACACATAGGATAACATTAGCAACAGATTTAAAAACTCAAAACGCTCAGAAAAACTCCTCTGGTGTGCAAAACAAGAACTAAAAAAATAAATAAATTCAAATGCAAAAAAAAAAAAAAAAAAAATGTAAGCATTAGTATTTTAAAGAATATAGTACAAACTACTAAAATTCTGTGTAAAATGTGTTATTCTGTAAAAATCCAGACTTGTTTAAAGGCCTAATTATTTTTGCAAGACACAGTACATTTTGTCTGCTTTATGTCACAAAGGGAGATAATTTAGGGAAGCAGAGAACAAAAGCTTCCAGCAAAACATAACACTCCACAAACTGTCATTTTATCTTCTGACTTTAATTCCATGAAATATCCCTTTTGTACTAATTTATACCGTAATGTTAGTGTTAGTAAAAGCAAGCAACAAACAAGCATGCAAAATATCTACATAATACACAGTTGCACAGCACAACTTGTATCCAATGTATACCAAGAGAGAGGCCCCTCAAACTTACAGCGTAAGTTTATGGGAGAGGGGTGGATGCCAGAGCTAAAGTTAGTGAGTTGTTTCCTGGATAAAATTGTCTGTGTTATTCAGGGGAGGTGAATATACACACACAGTGTTGTCAGCAATGATCGTGCTCGATCGTTAGGTTGACACTGTGGGGAACAAGCGCTGTACAGAAAGGTCGCTCAGCTATAATTGAGCAGTATGTACTGTTCAAAGGGGAAGGGCGGGGGATCAATGGGCTGCACTCAAGCCAGTGGCTTCTGGCATGTGTAAAGGGCTTAAAGAGAACCCGAGGTGTGTTTAAAGAATGTTATCTGCATACAGAGGCTGGATCTGCCTATACAGCCCAGCAGAGGCGGCCTTAGAGCATGCGGGGCCTGGGGCGAGTGTCATACGCGGGGCCTAGAGCCATAAGTGTAGGTCATGTACCGTACCACCCTGCTCACGGGCTTGTCCACCTCTAATGCACTATGCCTTATTATTGTTTAAAAACAATTACGTTTGTTAAAGGCCACTAAGCCAACCAATATACTAGGGATGGGTACTAAGCTGGCTGGGGAGCTAAGGATAGGTAAAGGCTGGCTGGGGAACTTGAGATAGGTACAGGCTGTCTGGGGAGCTAGGGGTGTGTACCTGACTGGCTGGGGATGGGTGCTAGGTTGACTGGGGAGTGTGTCTGGATAGAGATACAAGATTTGGAGACCAAAGTTTGTATCTCTAGCCAGACATTCTCCACAGCCAGCCTAGTACCCATCCCCAACTCCTCTGTCAGCCTAGTACTCATCCTCAGCTCCCCAGCCAGTCTAGTACTCATCCCCAGCTCCTCAGTCAGCCTAGAAACCATCCCAAGCTCTCCAAGGTAGCCTAGCATCCATCTCCAGCTCAACCAGAAGAACGGGGTTCTCAGTGCGAGCGCAGCAAGGCATGACTGCGGGCAGGGGTGCCTGCCTGAAAATAATTGTAATGCAGATATTATGCCCCTCAGAGGTAAAATGCAGATATCATGTCCCCCACATATCAAATGTAGATATCATGCCCCACACAGATCAAATGCAGATATCATGCCCCTCACAGGTCAAATGCAGATATCATGTCCCCCACATATCAAATGTAGATATCATGCCCCACACAGATCAAATGCAGATATCATGCCCCTCACAGGTCAAATGCAGATATCATGTCCCCTACAGATCAAATGCAGATATCATGCCCCACACAGAACCAAATGCAGATATCATGCCCCACACAGAACCAAATGCAGATATCATGCCCCACACAGAACCAAATGCAGATATCATGCCCCACACAGAACCAAATGCAGATATCATGCCCCACACAGAACCAAATGCAGATATCATGCCCCACACAGAACCAAATGCAGATATCATGCCCCCCACAGAACCAAATGCAGATATCATGCCCCCCACAGAACCAAATGCAGATATCATGCCCCCCACCGAACCAAATGCAGATATCATGCCCCACAGATCAAATGCAGATATCATGCCCCACAGATCAAATGCAGATATCATGCCCCACAGATCAAATGCAGATATCATGCCCCACAGATCAAATGCAGATATCATGCCCCACACAGATCAAATGCAGATATCATGCCCCACACAGATCAAATGCAGATATCATGCCCCCAACAGAAACAAATGCAGATATCATGTCCCACAGATCAAATGCAGATATCATGCCCCACACAGATCAAATGCAGATATTATGCCCCCAACAGAAACAAATGCAGATATCATGCCCCACAGATCAAATGCAGATATCATGCCCCACAGATCAAATGCAGATATCATGCCCCACACAGATCAAATGCAGATATCATGCCCCACAGATCAAATTCAGATATCATGCCCCCCACAGAACCAAATGCAGATATCATGCCCCACAGGTCAAATGCAGATATAATGCCCCACACAGATCAAACACAGATATCATGCCCCACACAGATCAAATTCAGATATCATGCCCCCCACAGAACTAAATGCAGATATCATGTCCCCACAGATCAAATACAGATAACGTTATACAGAATATGCTTTTCCACATAACAAGCCTAGAGTGAAAACATCACACTATGGCTATGATAGTCATTGGACTAATAGCTTCTTTAAAGGAATGATCCGCGGTAAAAAAACAAACCGTTCCACTTACCTGGGGCTTCCTCCAGCCCAGGGCAGCTGTCCTGTGCCCCGCCGCAGCTCCTGCATCTCCCGGTCCTCTTCACCGGCGGAGCCAACCTCGCCAGGTCGGGTTCCGGGTCGGCCTCTCTGCTCCACCACGGGGATCACGTGGTCCGACCGACGTCATCTGGAGGCTACTGCGCAGGAGCAGTAGCGTCCAGATGACGTCGGCCGGACCACGTAACCCCCGTGGTGGAGCGCAGTAGAGGCCGACCCAGAACCCGACCTGGCGAGGTCGGCTCCGCCGGCGAAGAGGACCGGGAGATGCAGGAGCTGCGGCGGGGGCACAGGACAGCTGCCCTGGGCTGGAGGAAGCCCCAGGTAAGTGGAACGTTTTTTGTTTTTTTTTACCGTGGATCATTCCTTTAAAGAAGCTATTAGTCCAATGACTAATATAATGAATAATAACAATATGGTAGGACATTTGACTGTGAAGGGATTAGATTGTGAGTTCCACAGGCACAGTACAGCTGTGTGAAGAGGAGCGGGGTCTGCTCAGATTTCCGACAAGCCCTTGTCGGAAATCTTTAGGTCGGAAATCTTTGGGTGTCCACAGCGACAGGGGACCAAAGGACGCAATGGGAAGCCTCTATAGAAGGCTTCCGTCTTGTTAGGCAAGTACTGTAAATTTTCCACATTCCAACCAGCTGGCTTGAAACTGAAACTAGCAGATTTTCTCAGTGCTGTTTCCTATATACATGAGTGGTCTCAGTGGGGAAGAGGGGATTTCTGGGGCCATAGCATGATATTGATAAGCAGGCAGCTTATCAATATCATGCTATCAGTCATATTTAGCCCCAGAAATCCCCTCTTTTCCAACACCACACATGTATATAAGGGAAAACCACTCAGAAAACGACTAACTTTATTTTAAAATCATTAAAAAAAAACAGCACTCAGAAGCAATGCAGCAGCATCAGTGTGATTGTGCCATGCTCATCATTTATTCCTACTGCTGCAGCTGCTGCATCAGACACACAAACAGTGTGTATGACACTCTGACCCATGTGTTGTCACCTTGTCTGTGTCCACCACGGAGCCCTGGTAATGCTGCAGCTGCTGCTGCCTGTGTCCTCAGAGCTGGCAGACTGTGCTTGTCTCTCTCACACACATACACACTCTGGTGCATGCCTTCCTGCCTGTGTCCACTCACTGTCTGCAGCTCCTGCTCGAGTCTCTCTGTGCCTGGGGGATTCAGGGGGGCACAGCCACGCAGGGGAACAGTCTCTCTGTCGCCCTTATGCCTGGCAGAACGAGCGGGGGGCGGGGTTAGAGGCGGGGCCTCACGAACATAGTAAACCCTACTCTGGAGGCTGTTGGCTGCTGCTATGAGGAGGGGGCGGGTTTAGAGGAGGAGGCTGAAGCAGAGAGCAGTGTTGACTGCCTCTATTGGCCGGGAGCAGAGGGGGGCGTGTATGGAGGCAGCGTTGGGCTCTCCTGAGCTCATAGCAGGGTTGCCGTAAATTAAACAAATGCACGGAAGGTATTCCCTATACTGTCTGACCGCGGGGCCTCCTTCAGATGCGGGGCCTGGGGCGACCGCCCCAGTGGCCCCCCCCAAAGGCCGCCTCTGCAGCCCAGCCTCTGTTGCTATCCCAAACCTCACTAAGGTCCCCCTGCACTCTGCAATCCCTCATAAATCACAGCCGTGCTGTGAGGCTGTGTTTACATCTGTAGTGTCAGTCTCAGATGCTCCCCCGCCTCCTGCATAGATCCGGTCCCTGCCCCCGTCCCTTCCCTTCAGTCAGCAGGGAGGGAAGGAATGCAGGTGGGGACTGGAGTTCTGCAGGAGGCGGGGAGAGCAGCAGACTGACACTATAGAGATAAACACAGCCAGCTCTGGCAAGCTGTTTGTCAGCAGCGTGGCTGTGATTTATGAGGGATTGCAGAGTGCAGGGGGACCTTAGGGGGGTGTGGGATAGCAACAGAGGCTGGGCTGTATAGGCAGATCCAGCCTCTGTATGCAGATAACATTCTTCAAACCCACCTCGGGTTCTCTTTAAAGTAAACCTGAACCGAGTAAAATTATTTAACTGGTTCCGGACCGACACAGTATGAATCTACGTCCAGCAGGTGTGCTACCGCTCTGACTGGATGTAGATCCAACGTCCTGATAAATGGCACTTTACCGCCAATCTCGCTGCTCTGGACCCGACGCAATTCACTCGCTCTGCTGTCTATAAGACGGCAGAGCTCTGTAAGCAGGTCAGGAGCAGTAGGCAGATCATTGGCTCCTAACCGCGTGATCACAGAGAGCCAATCACATTGGCTCCCATTGATAGACAGCATCAGGAGCCAATGAAAGGGGCTCCTGACCATCTGTCAGCACTCTGCCGTCATAGAGAGGAGCCTGCAGTGATGGGGCAGCGTCGTGACCGGCGAGAGCGGTGGGTATGTGCAGCGATTCGTCAGGAGGCAGCGTTTTACCCTACCAGCAGTCTCTGGTCCTTAAAGTGAACCAGAGACGAAGCACCCTCATGTATTTTACTATATATCAGTGGGAACATTAGAGGAAACACCTACCCTGCTCTCTGTTTCATTCTTCACTGCTCAGCCTTCTTGTTAACAGCCCTGATAAAATCCCTGACTGAACATTCAATCTAGCTTTGCTCAGGAATCATTATAGCAGAGTCTGTTTTCTCTAATGTCTTTTCAAGTCCAAGCTTGCCCCCTTCTGGCTCTGCTGTAATGACTCAGCTATAATGATTCCTGAGCAAAGCCAGACTGAATGCTCAGTCGTGGATTTCATCAGTGCTGATAACAAGCAGGCTAAGCAGTGAAGAATGAAACAGAGAGCAGGGTAGGTGTTTTCTCTAATGTTCCCACTGATATATATGGTAAAATACATGAGGGTGCTTCGTCTTTGGTTCACTTTAAGGGGGCAGAGACTGCTGGTACGGAAGTGGTTAAAATAAACATGATGTATTTGCAAATGAATATTGCATACTTACCTTGCCGTCAGTTCCTCTAAGAAGCTTACCATTTTTTTTTTACAACAATTCCCTTTTGACATTGTTTTATGTTGGGTCACAAACTGATTGAGATGGCTCCAGTGAGATTATATATTTGCCTGAATAGGAGAGTTTAGATTTTATCTACGGATTTGGAATCAGCGTCTCACAGATTTAGAGAAGAATTTCAAGGGGAGGGGAGAAGCATGTGAGAAATCCTGATTAAGAGAATGGGAATTTGGCGTTAAGAGGTAATATGATGCATGAGCAGAATAGTAGATGAACAGGGAGAAAGTTGCATTTAGGATAGCATCTGGAAACTGTTGCACAGCACTGCTGCATGGTGAAACCAGATTGGAGAGAGCATTGTAGGTATGAGTTAGAACCTTGAACTGGGTCCTATCTTTGATGTACAACCAGTGGAGGGACTGACAGAGAAGAGCTACATCTGAGGAGTAACAACAGGTGGATGAGTCAAGCAGCACAGTTCAGGATGGACTGTACAAGTGCCAACTGATTCACTGGCAGACCATAGAGAACATTATTACAATAGTCTAACTGGGATCTGATGAGGGCTTGAACAAGCACTTCAGCAGCATCCTAGTATTATGAAGGAATGGATTTGTGATATGTAAGATTTAGTTAGAGGCAGGGGCATTACTACAGGGAAGTAGTCCATGCAACTGCACAGGGAGCCCAAAGCTGTACAGGGGGCCCCAACTATAACATCCTTCAGATCAGGGGTTTTTGTGGTAACACTTGTTATGGGTGTGAATATTACAATGTCCACACTAGTTTTGTGACCCTTGCAAGATGGGTTCCCAGACTGTAGTCCCCAGAAATAGGCAAGGGAAGGGGTGTGAACATTGGGGGCCGCATCAACGTTTTTCAGGGGAGCCCCCATGATTTGTAGTGACGCCACTGCAACTTAGAGGCAACAGAAAGATGTAACTGCTTAAAGTGACGTTTAAATGAGAGTGCTGAATCAAATATTTTCCTAAGCAACGAGCTTAGGAAACGGGAGTCACTGGAGCGTTGTCAATGTTTATAGTTATATTGGGGAGGAAAACTGATTCAGAAGGTGGAAAGATTACAGCCTATGTTTTGTTCCTATTAAGATTTTAAAAAAGAAAATATTTGAAAGAAAAGTTTAGACAGTTAGGAGCACAAACATTTTATGTGGGAAAGGTAGAAGCAAAATAGTGGATTTTGGGGTCATCTGCATATAGGTCATATTGGAAATCAAAAGAACCATTATGTTCTGCCGTAATGATATTTACATTTAATTCTATAATGTGTTGAAGAAATCTTTCCCCTCCATTCATCTCCTCACTAATTTCCAGAGTCACAGCCTCTGCTCTGCACAGTCTTTTAATCAGGTACTAAAATTTCCTCCCGATGTTTGTGAATTCAGGACTTTTCAAATGCTTTCCCCTCCTCTGTGATCCTCCTCCAAATTTCAAAACACATTTGGCACTCTCTGATGACCTTTAAAACCTTTTCAGGCAAAACCCAAATGGAACCTAGGGCAATGCCATCAGATACTGACCAAGCTCTGTTTTTTTTTTTTCCAGAATCTGACAAGGAAACTCAGATTCCAGATATACAGCTTACTCACTGTTCCTATCTCTCTTTATCTCTGTATTTTTTTATTTGAGGGTTACAAAGTTAGCGTTTTCTGATCTGTTGTAATTGCTGTATGTTTTCTAAAATGTGCATTAGCCATTTTCTGTGCCAATTTTACACTGGGCTCATCCCAGCACTGTATGTATAATAATCACATGCTACATGCGAAACTAGCAGGCACTCAAAATAATAAAATGGATGGTAAGGGCGGGTTTTATCTCAAAGAGGTACACCAGGCGTATATATTGAAGAGATTTATTAGCAAATATGACAATGCTTTTTATGAGTCTTATTAACTTCCTCAATGTGTGTTTACACCAAAGTAAAAGTTTTGCACGGCACTTGGTACAGCGAAGTCGGGGGCAGACTATCACAAGCCAAGAAGCTTTTAGACATTAGACCTCATCTGTCTTCAAAACCACATCAATCAGCAAAACAGAAGAGCAGGAGTTGGGCACCATTGGGGTTTCTGCTTTATTAATGCATCTATAAGGCAATAGGCTGGCCTTGCCAGCACTGAGACGGATTTGGTCCATGTTTAGAGGGCTACAGTAAACTGGCTATGCCGAAGTGGCTTTAGACCCACCGTCCGCAATGCACCTGACTGGTGGCACACCGATCCCACTGTATGTGCCGATATGGAGACCTTATAACGATCGGCACCTGTCCTCCATGTTCATGCTCTGGCATGTATGTGTAGCTCTAGTTTACTGTGTGCTCCCGGTCTCAGGAGGTACAGTCTGTCTAATTGAATGTCAGGTGTGGTGACACAGTTTGCAGCATGTGTATACAGGCTGTCTAGGTATCCCCGCTGAGCACTGATCTCCTCATCCTATGCTCTTCTTTGCAAGCATTTGCACTTTGGATGCATTTAGCACACAGTGTGATTTGATTTGTTTGACATGGCAGTTAGCACTTTTATGAAAGGAACACAAAAACTGATGTAACACTTTGAGATTATACATATACAGACATTCAGCAAGTGATTGCCCAGAGTGCGGGGCCAGGGAGTTTAACCTCTGACTTTCACTGGTCGTTCTCACTCCTGGATTTAGGATATGTTTCCACTGTGCTCAGCGTGCATCTTGCGAGACGTGATGCCGACACAGCTGCCAAGCGTCTTGCAGCCGAATGCCTCTAGCGCTATGCACGGCTACGGGATTCAGACAAGTTACGCAAGATGATGCTGCATGCTGTCAGATTTTTCCCCGCCCACGAATTTGGATGCTCTGTGTTAACTTCTATAGGCTGCCAAATTCTATCTTAAATTTGTGGGCGTTGAATCAGCCGTTTTTGCACAAGTGGAAACCTAGCCTTATCACTTGAGAAAGCGTTTTACCAACGCAAAACGGCTGTGGTGTGTGTCCCCTTTACCCTTGCATCCCACCTCCTTCACCAGCCTCACTGAAATTGTATTCATATTTGTGGATGCACCTTTGAGAAGCATTCATAAAAGTGAACCCCCCACAGGGCCTGACTCCTGCTTTTCTGTTTTGCTGAAGTAGTAAGAGCACCACCCTTACCATCCAATGTTAACAGTTTTTAACTATTATATAGTTTTGGGCACCTCATTTCTCATCTACCTTATGGTACCCTTAAACGGTACAATAAAAACGTTTTATTTTCCCATTTTTTTTTACCAAAACGATTTAATCAAATGAAAGTTGAAAATAATATTTTTATTCGGTCAAGAAAAACGGACGATTATCCCATTTTTTCTATAAAAATCTGATCAGACATGTTGGAAAATTGTTATATTTGATCTAAGAGAATAATCAAATTAAATTATCTAATTGAAAAAAATGAAAAATTGTACCATGTATGGGCACGTTTAGTCATCTTGGATGGGAGGCTGATATTTTATTGTCCTATGGACTTTGGCCCTATAAATTTCTTCTTCTTTCTTTTTTTGGGGGGGTTGGGAGAACAACTATAGGCATGGACCCAAGTGGGAAAGGGTCTTGTGGCAGTTGGTGAGTATGTCTCCTTTTCTTTAGATACCTTATTTGTTTGCCATTGTTTCAATTACTACACTACAAGCCTACCGCCAGCCTAGTTCGGGGAATCTCCGCACTGCTACCGCACCTGGATACTTTTTTATGAATCAGCAGCCAGAATTCTAAAACACCGTCAGCGGTGTTTTCCCACACTGATTCTCCATACCGACAGCACTTTCATGAATGAAAGCCATAGCAGAGATTGATATGGCTGTATGAGATAGGGCTTGGACCAGTACAACAGAGTTGCCAAGCAGCTCAGGGTGACCCAAACTACTAAGCATGTATAGGGGGATAAAAGAGACCAAAAATCCCTCCTACTAAAAAAAGCAAAGCTTGGTGTAATTTTCCTTCTTAAAACAGAAGCAAATCTGCAATAATTCCGCTATAAGTGAACATTTGTGGTTGCCCACAATGCACTGCTACTGAATCTGCAAATTATTCCTCTTTGCCCTTGGTTTGATATGACACTACTTCTTCTTCTTGCTTGGACCAGCCCCTTCTTCTTGCTTGGACTGGCCCTGGGGGCAGGGCGCTACTTCTTCTTCTTGTTTGAAGGTTGAGGCACTTACTCTATTATATATATATATATATATTAGGTTCTCAGTGACCTTTGTGTTCTTTCCCTAGGTGGTAACTGAAAGACTTCTAGAGATCAATAAACAGAATCACAATATGGACCCTCACAGGCAGCTGGCGATCCAAGGACAGCCACTGTGCGAGAGTGACGTAAACAGAGGCAGAGGAAAAGGAATGGTTAAGAATAACCCCTAATCAAAGCACAAATAGAGGTGGTCACTTGGTAACATAGGGACTGAGGCCCCCTCAGGTCCTGGAGCAATTGTGCAGTATTTCTGCATCCCCTTTTGCTACGCCATTGGTTATTTTTAGAATTGTATTTTATACCATCACCCTGTAAGTATCTTACTTTATACGGAACCAAGATGAGGGCACTATATAATTCCATAATAAAGACAACAATAACAATCATTTGATGAGGAACTATAAAATTGTTTGTATATTTCTGTTCAATTTTTTTCAGTGAATTTAATGGAGGGGAAAAAATATCAATCACCATAAAGCAATCATTCTTAATTTTAGGGTTTAGACTTGAGCAGATGTGATTGCTATATACAGTTTATCACCTTACCCTATGATTGCCTTTTAACACGTTAGACCAGCATAGTTTTTCATAACACGTAAATTTGTTGGCTTGTTTTCGACATTACTGTAGGGAAATGAGAGTGAACCAAAGCAATGCAATTTGTCAGGCATTTGCAGCTAACAATCACTTATTTATAAATAGCCCAGCCAACACCTCACTGTCAAGCTAACAGGCATTTGGATGTCTATAATGAAATATCCATGCAGTGATAAAATCTTGTCATAGATCCCACTCTGTGCTGAAGCTGACAGATGACTGTCAAGCCATTTCAACACTTTTTTCTATTGTTGCACCTTAACTAATTAAGATGACAAATCTGGGTACATCGTATCAAGCATTGTGTAGGCAAAGGTCTGTCAAAAAAAGCTATGTCTGTCTCAGAAAATAGAAGGTAAAGTCTGTTGTGCCCTACTTAACCATTTTTCTGTGAATCTGAGTTTGCTGGGTATGTTGGTCCTTCCAAATTCCTGTAGCCTGGCAGAGATACTCTTTTCTAATATACAGTCTATTCTGTACTTCTGTGTAGAGATGTCACAAACATCAAATTTTCCGTTTGCGAACGGCGACCGCGAACAGGCGAATATGGCGAATCTCCATAGACTTCAATGGGCAGGCGCATTTAGAAACCTACAAAGACTGTTTCTGGCCACAAAAGTCATGGAAAGGGTCCAAGCCAAAAGTCCCACCAAAAATTACGGAGTTGACGCAGTCGGGTTTTAATCCCTAAAGGATTGCTTTTAAATGTCCAGAGTGGTAATGTAAGGGTTATGCCCACTTCACACTGACAGACCAAATGTGTGGCACACAATTAAATAATATCACTAGAAGTGGGTGTGGGTCAGTATCGGTGTGCTCTGTCAGACAGACACTGAGCGTTCAAACATAATTTAGTGATAATAACAGAGGCCCTGGAGCACTATTGTGCTTGTAGTGGGCAATGGGCACAATGGTGGGTGCCTGTGGGCTGTGGAGTGTTGCGCACACACACAAAAAAAACAGCAGAAGGATGAAGTAGCCCTCAGAAGGGCTGTTTGGGGTGATTAAACAGCAATCAGCCAGCGAAGATCACAATAAACAAGCCTAGCTAACGCTTTCCCTATCTCCAGCAAGCTCTGTCCCTTCCTCTCTATAATCCAGCCGAAGACAGACTGGCACATGGCGGCCACTGCAGTGTTTTTATAGGAGGCAGGTGGGTCTGTGAGGGAGTGCAGGCTGATTGGCTGCCATGTGCCTGCTGACTGTAATGTAAGGGGTCAAAGTTTAGCCCAATGATGATGTATGGGGGCGGGTCAAATAGCGCCATGTGCTCGCCGCTCGCGGCGAGTGTAAATACCCGATCTTTGACGAATACTGCTCGCCAGCAAAGCGTTAAGGCCATCTCTACTTCTGTGTAATGTAGCTTGGCTCTATTGCATGTGTCCAGTGAGGGATAAACTTCATGATCAGCCTTTGTTATCTCTTACTGAGTTCAAAGATGGATTCTTGCCCATGTGTGTAATAGCGGATGCAAAGGTTGCAACTGCACCAGGGCCCCTGGACCAAAGGGGCGCACCAGGGGCCCTCCTTCATCCATCTTATTAGCTTTTCACCACCACTTGCGCATCAGTCACTGCTCTGTGCTCCACTCACAATCTTCCCACTTCTACAAATGAATGATTTTATTTTATGTTTAAAAACATATATTTATTGTTTTTGCACAATGGCACAGTCTATCAAGGGTCCCAGAGCTAAAATATATGAACTATTGACCTTTTTATCTATCCTCTGCACTCAGAAGCTGTTCTCTTCCAGGCAAGAGTTAGATTTCTGTATTTCCTTATGAGAGAGGGTTAAGCTATAGTCTAACTACGTCCTGGAAGGAGAGAAACTGTCAATTGCATACCTGAAGATTAACTCTTTTAGTCAGAAAAAGAAAGAAAGGAACTCAGCCTCATATGCCTAGTTATTCATCATATGTTTGGCACTGTACATACACATGTTTATTGCATCCTGTCACATGTCATCTCTGGTACTCTTTAAATGGAGCCCTAACCTGCTTCATTCTATTCAGATGTTAGGGAAGAATTGCAAGATTCAGGTCATGTGCACAGCAGATTTTGAAGATTGATAAGACCTAATGAGATTCATGGATTTCAGTCTGGTCAATATGAAAACAGCACTGCTCCATTTCTGCATTTACAGCATTTTAGATCAGAATTTTTAAATCTAGACAGCCTATTAGCAAAATCCTCCTGTTGAACTCCCAGGTCTTCTCACTTTGAACCAGCCATCCCAACAGATGGTTTTAGACAACCCTTAAAAAAATATATAACAACATTTACATAATGCAAAACAGAGAAATAAATATAGAATTTAGAGAAGTGTGTGGCAGTTTATAACTCTGGCAGATGGGCAGATTCAGTAAATATGATTCTGATTTTTCCCCATTAGTGGGCAACTTTAAATCTGAATACTAGAAGAACAAGTAAAAAGAAAATCTGTTCTCAGCAGCAATTCTACAAATGTCTACATCCAATGGAAGCTGATATGAGATGGACGCTAATGTTAGGGGGACCATCACCACACATGGAAGGGATGGAAGTGCATTCACAATGTGATAAGTTACTATAAGCCAATTCCCTTGTGTCACTTTGAAATAGGAGGGGACAAGTCTGGAAACTTAGATGTATTTGTCATTAATTTGCCACAGTGCATACAAACATGATAATTATTATTTAATTATAAAGCGCCAGCATATTCTGTGGCGCTGTACAAAGTAGGAAAACAAACATAATGATATACATCACAAATGGACACTGATACAAAATACTGAACTGGTGGTGACAATGACAGATGTAGCATGATGAATAAAATGTATAACAGAGTGTGAGCTATGAAATGAACATTAAAATCCATGACACAAAAGAGTGAGAGAGCCCTGCCCTTGCAAGCTTACAATCTAAAGGAATGGGGGGGGGGGGGGGGGGACAAGAGGTGGGGCAGTCTGCAGCATGCATAAAGGCACAGTGCCTGTTAAGGTTATCTAGTGAGGAGTAAAACTAGAGAGGTTGAAGGGGAATGGTCTAAGTTAGAGCGTTTGCTTGTCAGAAAAAGTGAGTTTTGAGGGAGTGTTTAAAGATTTCAAAGGTTGGAGAGTGACGGATGTGCTGCGGAAGGGCATTCCAGAGGAGGGGTGTGGCACGTGAGAAGTCTTGTATACGTGAGGTAATTCTAGAGGAGGACAAGAGAATCTCCTGTGCCGATCGAAAATTGCAGTTGGATTGGTACCTGGAAACTTGTGAGGAGATGGATGGGTGAGAGAGATTCTGGAGAGCTTTGTAGGATAGGGTTAAGAGTTTAAATTTAATCCTCTATGTAATTGGCAGCCAATGAAGAGCTTGACAGAGTGGAGCAACAGAGGAAGCCCGAGGAGAGAGATGGATGAGACAAGCAGCAGAGTTCAGTACAGATTGGAGGGGTGCCAGTCGGTTCGTTGGTAGTCCACCAAGCAATATATTACAGTAGTCCAAGCGAGATATAATAAGAGCATGTACTAACATTTTAGTGGTGTTCTGAGTGAGAAAAGGTCAGATGCGGGATATATTTTTGAGTTGGAGATGACAGGAGCTGGTTAGGGAGTGAATGTGAAGAATAAATGAAAGAGAAGAAGAACTTCTGGTTGAGCTCAATGGACGTATGTCTTTTCTCAACCCAAATAGCTATGTAAGAAGAACCAAATATTACCCCTAGGCACCGTGCCTTGGGAACTGAAGTTGTAGGGGTATTATCAACATTTATTGTTATAACAGGCAGTGAGGTGGACAGAGACGGTGGAAAGATGATTCGCTCTGTTTTATTCATATTGAGTTTTAAAAAGCCCATGAGCTGTGATGATCACAGTATAGTAGGGACAGCACAGGAGTAGAGAGCACACTGGGAAAGGAAGAAGCATTAGGTAAAAAGGAGGTGGGAGATCTTGGAGATCACAGTATAGGGGTGATGACACAGGAGCTGTGAGCACAATGGGAAAGGAAGAACTATATGTTGGCAAGGACTTTGGAAGTGGAAGACCATGAGCAAGGGAGATCACAGTATAGGGGTGACAGCGCAAGAGCAGGGAGCAAACTGGGAAAGGGAGAAGCATACAGTGGAAAGGACTTTAGGGGTGGGAGACCATGGAGATCATAGTATAAGGGTGATGGCACAGGAGCAGAGAGCATACTGGGAAAGGGAGAAGTATACGATGGCAAGGACTTTGGAAGTGGGAGACCATGAGCAGTGGAGATTACAGTATAGAGGTGCAGCACAGGAGCAGAGAGTACACTAGGAAAGGGAGAAGCAGAAGTTGGCAAGGTCTTTGGAGGTGGTAGACCACGAGCAGCAGAGATCACGGTATAGGGATGATAGCACAGGAGCAGAAAGCACACTGGGAAATGGAGAAGCATATATGGGAAAGGCATTGGGAAGTGGCTGACCTGCATCCCATGGCCCAGGGCTCCATGGTAATCATCATGCCTGCTATAGTGGTCACTAGAGATGTAGCGAACGGTTCGCCGGCTAACGGTTCCAGGCGAACTTTGGTGGTTCACGTTCGCCTGCACCAGGCAAACTTTTGCGGAAGTTCAATTCACCCCATAATGCACTATGAGGGTCAACTTTGACCCTCTGCATCACAGTCAGCAGGCACATTGTAGCCATTCAGGCTACACTAAGCCCTGGAGCCCCACCCCCCCTTATATAAGGCAGCCTCCGGCGGCCATTAGAGTCACTCGTCTGCCTGCTATTAGACAGACTAGGGCGAGCTGCTGCAGATCGTTCTCCTAGGGACAGATTAGTGAGGTTCTTGGCTGCTTAGCTTGCACCTGGCTGATTATTATTGCTTTTACAGCACCCCTCAACAGCTCTTTTTAGAGCTAATCCTGTACTTATTTTTTTTCTGTGTGTCAAACTGACACTTTGGTTTCATGCACAGCCTTGCTAATTCATAGTGTGTGTGCCACTGCCAGCAGCCCAGCACATTCAGTGACTACCTGTGTGTGTGACAAGGAGCTGCACATTGTACTACCCAGTACTGCATATACCCAGTACTTGTTGTGTTTACTTAACCCACCTCATCACTGCATATACCTAGCTTTGTGTTGAGTGAACCCAGCTCACTGCATCTAACTACCTGTTGTGTTGAGTGAACCCAGCTCACTGCATCTAACTACCTGTTGTGTTGAGTGAACCCAGTTAACTGCATCTAACTACCTGTTGTGTTCAGTGAACCCACCTCACTGCATCTAACTACCTGTTGTGTTGAGTGAACCCACGTCACTGCATCTAACTACCTTCATTGTTCAGTGAACCCACCTCACTGCATATAACTACCTGTTGTGTTGAGTGAACCCACCTCACTGCATATAACTACCTTTATTGTTCAGTGAACCCACCTCACTGCATATAACTACCTTTACTGTTCAGTGAACCCACCTCACTGCATATAACTACCTTTATTGTTCAGTGAACCCAGCTCACTGCATCTAACTACCTTTACTGTTCAGTGAACCCACCTCACTGCATATGCCTAACTACCTGTTGTGTTCTGTGAACCCACCTCACTGCATATAACTACCTGTTGTGTTGAGTGAACCAACTTCACTGCATAGAACTACCTTTACTGTTAAGTGAACCCACCTCACTGCATCTAACTACCTGTTGTGTTCAGTGAACCCAGCTCACTGCATCTAACTACCTTTACTGTTCAGTGAACCCACCTCACTGCATATAACTAACTACCTGTTGTGTTAAGTGAACCCACCTCACTGCATATAACTACCTTTACTGTTCAGTGAACCCGGCTCACTGCATCTAACTACCTTGTTCAGTGAACCCAGCTCACTGCATCTAACTACCTGTTGTGTTGAGTGAACCCACCTCACTGCATATAACTACCTGTTGTGTTGAGTGAACCCACCTCACTGCATCTAACTACATGTTGTGTTGAGTGAACCCACCTCACTGCATCTAACTACCTTTATTGTTCAGTGAACCCACCTCACTGCATATAACTACCTATTGTGTTGAGAGAACCCACCTCTCTGCATATAACTACCTGTTGTGTTGAGTGAACCCACCTCACTGCATATAACTACCTTTATTGTTCAGTGAACCCACCTCACTGCATATAACTACCTTTACTGCTCAGTGAACCCACCTCACTGCATCTAACTATCTGTTGTGTTCAGTGAACCCAGCTCACTGCATCTAACTACCTTTACTGTTCAGTGAACCCACCTCACTGTATATAACTAACAACCTGTTGTGTTCTGTGAACCCACCTCACTGCATATAACTACCTGTTGTGTTAAGTGAACCCACCTCACTGCATATAACTACCTTTACTGTTCAGTGAACACACCTCACTGCATCTAACTACCTGTTGTGTTCAGTGAACCCAGCTCACTGCATCTAACTACCTTTACTGTTCAGTGATCCCACCTCACTGCATCTAACTACCTTCACTGTTCAGTGAACCCAGCTCACTGCATCTAACTACCTGTTGTGTTAAGTGAACCCACCTCACTGCATATAACTACCTGTTGTGTTGAGTGAACCCAGCTCACTGCATATACCTAGCATCCCCCCGAGATGGACAATATGGACAAACCAGGTAGAGGAAGAGGTAGAGGCAGACCCAGAGGAAGGCCACCAGGCACCGGCAGGTCTGTGCGAGGTGGTGTTGCTATGATTTTGTGCGGACCTGGTCCAAAATACAGTGCTCAGAAGAAGGCACGTGCCATCACTTCCCAAAATTGTGAGGATGTGCTTAAGTATTTAACACAGAACACCTCATCTCCCGCAGCCACCAGCGCTACAACAAGCACCACATCTGCTGCATTTCACACTTTGCAGGAGTTATTTGGTGGTGGTGAAATCACTGATTCACAGCCACTACTGCAACAACAAGAAGAAGGCGCAGGTACACCACCTCATACATCTGAGTTAGGTGGCGATAGTATGGACGTAACGTGTGAGGAGGGGGATGATGAACCACCTGAAGTTGGTGCAGTTGAGGAGGTGTCTGAGAAAAGCGAAGCTGGCCAGGAGGATTATGATGACGATTATACGGATGCCACGTATGTTCCCAGTAGAGGAGATGACCAGGGGGACAGTTCAGAGGGGGAGTCAGAGAGGAGTAGGAGGAGACGACTCCATGATAGAAGCAGAGGGAGCTCGTCCTCAGAAACAGCTGGGGGCAGTGTCCGGCGCCATGTATCACCAGCTATGGACAGCCAGCCAACATGCCCTTCAACGTCAGCTGCTGATGCCACCATAGCGCCATAACCCCAGGGGGGCTCAGCGGTTTGGAAATTTTTTAACATGTGTGTCTCAGATCGGAGCAAAGCCATCTGTTCTCTCTGCCAGCAAAACTTGAGCCGTGGAAAGGCCAACTCTCACGTAGGGACAAGTGCCTTACGAAGGCACCTGGAGAAAAGGCACAAACAGCTATGGCAAGAACACCTGAGGAAAAGCAGCACCCAAAAGACAAGCCACCCTCCTTCTCCTCTTCCTCCTTCAGGTGCATCGTCTTCATCCACTTTCTCCCTTGCACCTTCACAGCCACCCTCCTCCTACACAATGCCTCTTCCCTTGAGCAGTTCCTTCTCCTCTGCCCAGAGCAGTACCCAGCTGTCTGTAAAGGAAGTATTTGAGCGTAAGAAGCAAATGTCTGCCAGTCACCCTCTTGCCCGGCGTGTGACAGCTGGCGTGGCGGAACTATTAGCTCACCAGCTATTATCATACAAGCTGGTGGAGTCAGAGGCTTTCCGTAAGTTTGTGGCCATTGGTACACCGCAGTGGAAGATACCAGGCCGCAATTATTTTTCACAAAAGGCCATACCCAAACTGTACCGTGCAGTTGAGAGGCAAGTGGTGTCATCTATTGCGAAGAGCATTGGGTCAAGGGTCCACCTGACCACGGATGCCTGTTCTGCCAAGCACGGGCAGGGCCGCTACATTACGTACACAGCCCCTTGGGTCAACCTGGTGACCGATGGCAGCAAGCAGGGAGTACGTGGCTGGGCAGCGGACCAACTTGTCACACCTCCACGGCTTTCAGGCAGGCCTCCAGCCACCTCCTCTCCGCCTGCTACATCCTCTTCGCTGTCGTCATCCTCCTCCTCCTCGGCTGGTGCCGCGATCTCCTCTCCAGCTACATAGCCCCCGCATCCCAGGGCCTATGCTGCATGCCAGGTACGATGGTGTCATGCAGTCTTAGACATGTCTTGCCTCAAAGCGGAGAGTCACACTGGAGCAGCTCTCCTGGCTGCTCTTAACAAACAGGTGGAGCAATGGCTGACCCCGCACAAGCTTGAGATCGGCAACGTGGTGTGTGACAACGGCAACAATCTCATTTCCGCGTTGAATTTGGGAAAGCTGACACATGTACCCTGCATGGCACATGTGCTGAATCTGGTCGTACAAAGATTTGTGTCCAAGTACCCAGGCTTAGAGGACGTCCTGGCAGGCCAGGAAGTTGTGTGGGCATTTCAGGCGGTCTTACACGGCCATGGCACGCTTTGCGGACATTCCGCGTACAACTTGCCGGTGAGACGCCTGATTTGCGATAGCCCGCCTGCTGGAATTCCACCCTGCTGATGTTCTCTCGCCTGCTATACCAGGAGAAAGACGTCACCCAGTACCTGTATCATTACAGTACAAGGACACAATCTGGTAAGATGGGGATGTTGTGGCCCAACAACTGGACACTGATGCGAAATGCATGCAGGGTCATGGAGCCCTTTGAGGAGGTGACCAAACTGGTGAGTCGCGCTGAGGGCACCATCAGCGACTTGATCCCCTACGCTTACTTCCTGGAGCGTGCCGTGCGTAGAGTGGTGGATACAGCTGTGGAGGAGCGTGAACAAGAACAGTTATGGCAGCAGGAGTCGTGGGAGCGATTTACATCCGAACCAGATGTTTCCACAACACCTGCGGCAGCACAGAGTGAGGAGGAGGAAGAAGAGGAGTCGTGTGGGGAAGGAGAGGAGTCAGACTGATGATGATGATGATGAGGAAGGTGTTTCTGTGGAGGAGGAAGAGGCGGTGGAAGAAGAACAACCACGGCAGCCGTCACAGGGGGCTTCTGCTGCTCCACGTTCCCGTGGTATTGTTCGTGGCTGGGGGGAGGAAGAGGAGTTGCGTCCCGTCACTGAGGAAGAGTAAGAGGTGATGAAGAGTACGTCTGCATCCAGCTTTGTGCAGATGGCCTGTTTCATGTTGTCCAGCCTGTTGAGAGACCCCCGTATCAAAAAACTAAAGGCGAATGACCTGTACTGGGTGGCCACGCTACTAGACCCTCAGTACAGGCACAAAGTGGTGGACCTGTTGCCAACTCAACAAAAGGCGGAAAGGATGCAGCACTTGCAGAACAAGCTGTCGATGATGCTTTACAATGCGTTTAAGGGTGATGTGGCTGCACAACGCAATCAAGGTACCACTGGCAGTAACCCTCCTCCTCCCAAGTCCACGCAGGCAAGGACAGGACGCTCCAGCGATCTCATGCAGACATTCTTTAGTCCAACTCCTCGCCATAGTCCTTCCGGATCCACCCTCCACCATCGCCTGGACCGGCAGGTAAACGACTAGTGTGGATGTAGACACTGCGAACAGCGACGATGATCCCTTGGACTACTGGTTGCACAGGCTTGACCTGTGGCCAGAGCTGTCCCAATTTGCCATACAGCTTCTCTCTTGCCCTGCCGCAAGCGTCCTGTCAGAAAGGACCTTCAGTGCAGCTTAAAGCATTGTCACTAAGAAGAGAAGTCGCCTAAGTCACGACAGTGTTCAGTACCTGACCTTTATCAAAATGAATAATGCATGGATCACGGAGGGCTACTGCACGACCGAAGACTAAGTCAGTCCCCACACACAGCATCTCTTCCTGCAGGCCACTTGCCTTCTCCGCCACCACCAACAGGGTCCAGGACTCTAGGTGGATTACTGAAATTTTAAGGCCACTACACTAATTTTTCTGGTGTGTGTACATGCCTGCCTAATTTTTCTGGCTGCACTGCGGGCAGCTGCAACAAAAAAACAAAAGGCATGTACATGTGCCCATCCCCCTTCGTGATCATTACCTTGCCACGGTGAAGGGGCTTGCGTATCACAATGAAGCAATGACCGCCGGCTTTTTGAGTGTCTCGGGTGGGGGTGGGACACAAAAGATAATAAGGTCGTTGCTTCATTGTGGTCAGACCAAATCTGATCAGCTGGACAGTCACTGTTGTTCTATCATTGAGCTACCACAGCCCGGCTACCATATGGGCTTGAAAACCGCCACAGCCTACACTCTCGCCATGGTGCGCACCAGTCCAGCACAGCCGCCACTACGCAAACAGCTGTTTGCGGTGCGTTACACAGTGAGTTTGGTGTGTCAGTGTGAAGCAGAACTCTAATTACACTCCCTGATTGATGTATACACATGCAAGATGTTTTGAAGCACTTTAGGCCTGCAATTTAGCATTCAATGTGATTTCTGCCCTTAAAACGCTGCTTTGCATCACATCCAGATTTTTCCCCGGGACTTTGGGCATGTATCCTACTCCGCCATGCCCCCCTCCAGGTGTTAGACCCCTTGAAACATCTTTTCCATCACTTTTGTGGCCAGCATAATTTTTTCTACTTTTCAAAGTTTGCATCCCCATTGAAGTCTATTGTGGTTCGCGAACTTTTCCGCGAACCGAACCTTCCGCGAAGGTTCGCGCACCGAAAATCGGAGGTTTGCGACATCACTAGTGATTACTACACCACTCCACGTGAGAGCTTTTGGGCGATAATGGAACATCACCACCCTTTTTCAACTCTCAGAATGGTGGCCACCCTGTATGGGGTGACAGCACAGGAGCAGGGAGCACACTGTGAAAGCGAGAAGCATACACTGGCAAGGACTTTGCAGGTGAGAGACCATGAGCTAACCAAGCTAACAAAGAACTTGTCAGAGAGTAGTATGGAGGAGACAGCCTGAAGAGAATTCTTCCTTCCAGCAATAACACTGCTGGCTGCAGCACTATGCTCATTTATTCATTTCCACAGAGATTTTCAGTGTATTTATTATGATGCTGCTGACAACAACAGCGAATGAAACGTAGCATAACATCGGTGCCTAAAGTTTATTTTTAATACATTCTTTGTGGAGCTTACACCCTTTCTATATAGAAGGAAATCGCTGAAATTCTGTTAAAAAAATTACACTCTTACTGTTTGTGGCTTCTGTCGCAGACCATACCTTCCTTCACAGCAAAGAGAAAAACATACCAAACACAGAGAAGCACTGCTTCCTGATGGGCTATATTTAGACTCTGCCTGAGAGCTGCATACTAAAACTTACAGCCTGCTAAGAACAAAAAAGTTATGAAAAAAATTTTTTTCCGTAAAATCAGGTCGTAATAATAAACATATCTGGATAAACTGCACAGAGATTTGACGTCCCATGGAACCCCATTTCAATTTTCCCCTTCAGAAACAATATGACTGAATATTTTTCCTAATGTATTCTGGATGGTAAACATTTGTTTAACAGGCTGCTCAGTTAGCGTAAGAACCCACATTTTAATTACACCCCTGAGATCTATTGAAGCTTAGGCACAAACTAACACATACTATTTACATTTACTGTTGCAAGTAAACTATAGCATCCCCAGCTGGTTGTGAGAATAATACATGCTTCTAACTCCTAAACTGACAGTGGAGGTTGCTGGAGGAACGGTGGCATGCGCCAACCGCTTATATTAAACTAGCCTTTAAAGAGACTCTGTAACAAAATTTTCATCCTTATTTCTTCTATCCTATAAGTTCCTATACCTGTTCTAATGTGCTCTGTCTAACTGCAGCCTTTCCTAATTGCACAGTGGCTGTATTATCTCTGTTATATGATCTAATCTTCTCTCCTCTGTCGGCTCTGTCGGGCTGAGGCTGGAATGTGTGGAATGTGATGTGCTGCTTGTGATTGGCTAGAAGCTATACACACCCTCTCCAGGCCCCCTGCACACTCTGTATGACTCACACACTCGGCTCTTCTCAGCGTATAATTTGCTATGTCTTTTGTTTGTAAACACTGGATAAAAATGGCAATTACAACCCAGGATTGCAGCAGGGAGAGGCAGAAACAGCACAGAGGGGCCAGGAGAACATAATGAATGGAATGGTATCTTTTTATCCTTTTTATTGTAAGAATTTTAGAGTACAGATTCTCTTTAAAGTGACACAAAAAATCATTATGATATAATGAATTGTATGTGTAGTACAGATAATTAGTGAAACATAAGTAACAAAGAAAAGTCTCTTATTTTGATGTTCAGTTATATAGCTTTTTTTTAATAACATTACATCATTCACTCATATTTGCAGTTTACAAACTACACTCTGCATTTTAACCTATGAAACAGAGCAGAGCTAATGACCCTTTGAACTTCCCTGCAGTAAAATCTTTTCTGAAGTTGTCTCTCAGGCCTAGTGCACACCAGAGCGTTTCGGCTGCGGATTGTGATCCGCTTGCGGGTGCGGATCCGCTTGGGTAATGTATTTCAATGGGCTGGTGCACACCAGAGCGGGAGGCGTTTTGCAGAAACGCATACTCCCGGGCTGCTGCAGATTTTGGATTGCGGATGCGTTTCTGCCTCAATGTTAAGTATAGGAAAAACGCAAACCGCTCTGAAAAACGGCATTTCAGAGCGGTTTGCCAGGCGTTTTTTGTTACAGTAGCTGTTTAGTAACAGCTTTACTGTAACAATACATGAAATCTACTACACCAAAAACGCTTCACAAAACCGCAAAATGCTAGCTGAAACGCTACAGAAAGAGAAGAAAAAGCGTTTCAAAATCTGCTAGCATTTTGCGGATCTGCTAACGTTTTTTGGTGTGCACCAGGCCTCACTGTTTCTTTGATGTATTAAGGTGGCCATACACTGGTCGATTTGCCATCAGATTCGACCAACAGATAGACCCCTCTCTGATCGAATCTGATCAGAGAGGGATTGTATGGCTGCCTTTACTGCAAACAGATTGTGAATCGATTTCAGCATGAAACCATTCACAATCTGTGGTGATGGTGGTGGTGCTGCTGCTGCCGCTCCCCCCCCCGCATACATTACCTGGGTCCAGCATGCTTCACTCTTCCTGTCCCGGCAGGAAGTTTAAACAGTAGAGCGCTCTCTACTAATTAAACTTCCTGCCGGGACAGGACGAAGTGAAGCATGCCGGACCCGGAGACCAGACCAGAGCGGAGAAGAAGACAGCGGAGACCTGGGGAGTCACACCGGCGGAGCAGGTAAAGTATTGCGTCGGTAGATTTTCAATCCCAGTGATCGAATCGGCTGTCGATCGGCGGGGAATCGGCATAGTGTATGGCCAGCTTAAGTGCTTCAGAAAATAGCTCTGCTCTCTGACTTAATTAGTCAGAGAGCTCATAGAAGCTCTTTTGTATAGATAACAAATGACATTTCTCAACTCTTCCTGTACTGGAAAAAATATGTGTCCTATATCTATGCTACTAATGTTCTACGAATTATCCGTACTACACAACCAATTCATTATATCCTGTTTATTGTCACTTCAAATTCCCTTTAAATTGCTACCTGCATAATACCACTTATAATACCACTATAATGCACCACTGATTTCATTTCGACTACCTATTTTGTATACCTGTTTTTCTTTACTCACAGTCATTTGTCCTGTGCACTCGGCATTTTGCAGTGACAATAGGCAGTATTTGCTATTTGATGAATACATTAAAAAATATGGCCATCACAAGAACAACTTACTAACAGCGTCCCACAGCTGTGTGTGGAGCTGCCGCCTCTTCAGCCTTATACGTTAGTAGACTGGCTACTGCTTGATTTTATTTTTGAGTGACAAGATGCTTCAATATTTTGATAACTAATAGGCAGCCTCCATATTTAAAGAGAATCTGTACTTTAAAATTCTTACAATAAAAAGCATACCATTCTATTCATTATGTTCTCCTGGGCCCCTCTGTGCTGTTTCTGCCACTCTCTGCTGCAATCCTGGCTTGTAATTGCCATTTTTATGCAGTGTTTACAAACAAAAGGCATAGCAATTTGATACGCTGAGAGTAGCTTAGTCTGTGAGTTATACAGAGTGTGCAGGGGGGCTGGAGAGGGTGTGTATAGCTTCTCGCCAATGACAAGCAGTGCAGCACATTCCACACATTCCAGCCTTAGCCAAAAGAGCCCACAGAAGAGAGAAGATTAGATTATATAACAGAGATAACACAGCCACCATGCAAATAGGAAAGGCTGCAGTAAGACAGAGCACATTAGAACAGCTATAGGAACATATAGGATAGAAGAAATAAGGCTCAACATTTTGTTACAGAGTCTCTTTAACCACTTCTGGATGTTGGTAATTAAAATCTAAGTTAAGGAAAGGTGGGGGGAAAGGCTGCGCATCCCTAAACACATGCTGCAATTGAATGGTTAATCGCATAGGCATACACCGCCTCTGCCAGACTGAAAAATGCATGCCCTGCATCCAAGACAAGTGCTAACATTTATTAAACTAGGAGGTACTTTAGCTTCCAATATGGTTTGCATGCAAAGTATATTATACTAGACACTTGCGCCACGGTGAGGCAGACCTCCGGGCAAGTGACCTAACCTAAATTTAAAACCTCAGGAGCAGCTAAGCAGAAAAAAATGTGTAACTTACATTTGGTAGAACAGCGAGGAGAACGCCAGCGCATACCACTAAGGCTGCATCTGAAATGACCACCAGCTCAGTGTGTAGCACCTATATAGACTTTCTACACACTTCGCATTCAATTCAGATGCAAATCATATGCAAATCTGCTACTACTTATCATGCAAACAGGAAACTCAGGAGGAGGGGCTGGGAGCAGCTAACCTGACAGTTACATAGTTACAAAGTTAAGGAAAGGTGGGGGGAAAGGCTGCGCATCCCTAAACACATGCTGCAATTGAATGGTTAATCGCATAGGCATACACCGCCTCTGCCAGACTGAAAAATGCATGCCCTGCATCCTTTCCTTAACTTTGTAACTATGTAACTGTCAGGTTAGCTGCTGTTAGATGCATATGATTTGCATCTGAATTGAATGCGAAGTGTGTAGAAAGTCTATATAGGTGCTACACACTGAGCTGGTGGTCATTTCAGATGCAGCCTTAGTGGTATGCGCTGGCGTTCTCCTCGCTGTTCTACCAAATGTAAGTTACACATTTTTTTCTGCTTAGCTGCTCCTGAGGTTTTAAATTTAGGTTAGGTCACTTGACCGGAGGTCTGCCTCACCGTGGCGCAAGTGTCTAGTATAATATACTTTGCATGCAAACCATATTGGAAGCTAAAGTACCTCCTAGTTTAATAAATGTTAGCACTTGTCTTGGATGCAGGGCATGCATTTTTCAGTCTGGCAGAGGCGGTGTATGCCTATGCGATTAACCATTCAATTGCAGCATGTGTTTAGGGATGCGCAGCCTTTCCCCCCACCTTTCCTTAACTTTGTAACTATGTAACTGTCAGGTTAGCTGCTCCCAGCCCCTCCTCCTGAGTTTCCTGTTTGCATGATAAGTAGTAGCAGATTTGCATATGATTTGCATCTGAATTGAATGCGAAGTGTGTAGAAAGTCTATATAGGTGCTACACACTGAGCTGGTGGTCATTTCAGATGCAGCCTTAGTGGTATGCGCTGGCGTTCTCCACGCTGTTCTACCAAATGTAAGTTACACATTTTTTTCTGCTTAGCTGCTCCTGAGGTTTTAAATTTAGGTTAGGTCACTTGCCCGGAGGTCTGCCTCACCGTGGCGCAAGTGTCTAGTATAATATACTTTGCATGCAAACCATATTGGAAGCTAAAGTACCTCCTAGTTTAATAAATGTTAGCACTTGTCTTGGATGCAGGGCATGCATTTTTCAGTCTGGCAGAGGCGGTGTATGCCTATGCGATTAACCATTCAATTGCAGCATGTGTTTAGGGATGCGCAGCCTTTCCCTTTCCCCCCACCTTTCCTTAACTTTGTAACTATGTAACTGTCAGGTTAGCTGCTCCCAGCCCCTCCTCCTGAGTTTCCTGTTTGCATGATAAGCAGTAGCAGATTTGCATATGATTTGCATCTGAATTGAATGCGAAGTGTGTAGAAAGTCTATATAGGTGCTACACACTGAGCTGGTGGTCATTTCAGATGCAGCCTTAGTGGTATGCGCTGGCGTTCTCCTCGCAATTAAAATCTAAGCCCCGTTTGGAATGGAGTAGATTTCAATTACCATGCCGCACACTTCCACCAATCATGCCACTCTCCCACCGCTGCAGCCCACTCTCTCTGCCATCACTATGGCAGCAGAGCTCCGTGAGCCGGTCAGGAGCAGATTTAATTGGCTCCTGAGAGTCCTACCCCTGTGATCACCTTGAGCCAATCTCATTGTCCCACAAAGAACAGTCATTTTTGGCTGGCTGAGACATTGGGTCCTTCCCTGTGACAAGGATAATAAGATGGGTGGAAATTCTTCTTCGCATAACAATGTAGTTAATGCCTAGATAAAGAGGGAGGGCCAGTGCACACCAAAAACCTCTAGCAGATCCGCAACGATTCAGAGCGATGGTTTTCTAAACATGCCTAGCGTTTTTTGGAGCGTTTTTTGTGTAGCAGATTTCATATATTGTTACAGTAAAGCTGTTACTGAACAGCTTCTGTAACAAAAACGGCTGGAAACCCGCTCTGAGCTAGCATTTTTCAGAGCAGTTTTCCACTTTCCTATGCTTTAACATTGCTGCAGAAACGCCTCAGAAATCTAAAAAATGCTGCAGCCCCCAGTTTGCATTGTGGAAAAAACGACTCGCTCCGGTGTGCACCAGCCCATTGAAATACATTACCCAAGCGGTTTTCTATCCACAAGCGTTTTTAAAAACGCTCAGAAACCGCTCTGGTGTGCACCTGCCCGTACACATGGTGTCTGCTGCTTTGGCTGGAGTTATTCTTTCATTATTGAAATATTAAAGTAAACTTGATACTTGCCTCCTTGAGACCATCGCCATATCCCGGGACCTCTGACAGTTTATAGATGAGCGGCTTTGTGCAGTTTATAGACGAGGTGCAACCGCACCCCACAGGTGCAGTACGACCACATAGTACACAGTGAGGAGCTCAGCCATGAGAACATATCCTGCAAGCTCTTGTCAGATATGTTCAGAGGATCCATGCATGGCAACGGTGGGGGCACGGAGGACACGTGAACCCTCTGGACCATCCAGAGGCCTCACTCTACCTAGATAAGTACAGCAGAGTCTCAGTTCTCTGACATCGATGGGGATAAGCTGATGCAGGAAAAGCATGCTTTTTTGGTTGCATGAGACTTAAAGGGACTCAGAGCAGTAACAAAAATCAAAATCTGAACTTACCTGGGGCTTTCTCCAGCCCACCGTAGGTCGGGAGGTCCCTCGGCGTCCATCTGGCTCTTCTCCCAGGCCCTGGTCAGAAATGGCTCCTGGCGACACTGGGCCTGAGTGTCGGGCTCCTTCTTCCTGAAAGGTGATGTTAGTCGTCACCACGCCGGCTGCTTCACCTCATCATGCGATTAAAACGCGCATGCGCAGTTCTTTGATTTTTGTTACTGCTCGGAGTCCCTTTAATTAAATAGGCCTAGGTAATACATTACTAAACCCCACTTTATATACATACCATAAATTCTGTAATAAATGCTAAATTACAGTAATTGAAAATATATAAACTTTAAGGGAGCCATGGAACCCAGTCTCTAAAGAGAATCTGTATTGTTAAAATCGCACAAAAGTAAACATACCAGTGCGTTAGGGGACATCTCCTATTACCCTCTGTCACAATTTCGCCGCTCCCCGCCGCATTAAAAGTGGTTAAAAACAGTTTTTAAAAGTTTGTTTATAAACAAACAAAATGGCCACCAAAACAGGAAGTAGGTTGATGTACAGTATGTCCACACATACAAAATACATCCATACACAAGCAGGCTTTATACAGCATTCCTTTTGAATCTCAAGGGATCATTTGTGTGTTTCTTTCCCCCTTCTGCTCTCATGCACTGAAGTTTCAGGCTGCTCTTTTCTTCCTGCAAACAGCTTTGCCCTTGTCTGTAATTCCTCACTATGTGAAAGCCCAGCCAGCTCAGAGGACGATTTATCCAGCTTGTAAAAGATAAGAAAGAAGAGAGAAGCTGCTCTAATCTAAATAACACACAGGCAGTGTGCAGAGAGGGGCCTGAAAGGGGGAGTTCATAGCAGAACCACAACACTGAAGAACTTGGCAGCCTTCCAGACACTGGCCGACAAGTCTGACAGGGGAAAGATACATTGATTTATTACAGAGACTGTGATAGCAGAAAGTGTTGCAGTAAGCCAGAACACATTAGAATAGCTTTTGGAACTTGTAGGATGATAAAAAACAGGATGTAATTTTTGTTACGGAGTCTCTTTAAGCACAACACAACCCACAAACAGCCAATGAAGTTGGCCTTCACCACTGTAAGTACTGCCGGTGATTTGTGCTGGTTGATTGAGACTGCTGGTTAGTTGAGTTCCAGGATAAGCGGGAGTTTACTGAATATACTCGCCTACAAACTGAATTTTTGACCCCCAAAAAGTGGCCCAAAAGTGGGGGTCTCGGCTTGTATGCGAGTCATCTTCACTCAGGTGCTGCATCCATGCCCTCCATTGTTTCCGTGCCCCCTCCTTTGCAACTTCGTGAATATGACAAGTGATAGTATGATTGCTGGCCTGCTGGTGCTTTTGGTGGAGCGGAGAGAGAAGCGACATAATGGGCAATGCTGACCTGCTGTGGCCTCAGTAGAGCGGAGAGAACAGCGGCGTCATGTGCTATGCCGGGGATCCCCTTGCCTCTCTGTCCACTGTCACTGCTGGGGATCCCCTTCTGTCCCACACTCTTTGTCGGCGTCAGTGCCAGGCATTCCCTTGCCTATCTGTCCTACTCGGCATGTCTCAAATCTATGACACCATCTAGTGGCGCCTTAAAATACAACAGGCAGGACAGAGCGGAGAGGAAATGCCCGGCACTGAAGCGGACACAGCGAGTGAGACAGAAATGCAAAGGAATCCCCGGCAATGCACCTGACAGGGAACAGGGGCACAAGGGGATCCCTGGCATAGTACATGACGGCGCTGCTCTCTCTGCTATAACGAAGCCACCAGCAGATCAGCATTGTCCCTGATGCCCAGGAGTGCACGTGACGCGCAACAGAGAGGCAAACGGATCTCTGGAAAAGCAAATGGTGCCGCTGCTCTCTCAGTTCTACTAAAGCCACCAGCAGATCAGCATTGTCCCTGATGCCGATGCTCCATTCCACCGAAGCCTCCAGAAGATCAGCATTGCATGTGATGCCACTGCTCTCTCCACTCCACCAAAGCCACCAGCAGGTCAGCAGTCATATTATCACTGTGCCTTTCTCATGATGTTCCACAGGAGGGGGTCCACAGATACAGCTGGGGGCTATAGGGCCACATGTGTCCGCATACTGCTGACATGTAGGAAGGGGAGCTGCCCCATACTGGGGGGAACATCTGGCTATAAGAAGGAGAGCTTCCGAATACTGGGGGAACATTTGGCTATTTATATTGGGGAGAGGGATGCCTCAACCTGGGGGCACATCTGGCATTTTTATTGTGAAGGGGCTATACTGGGGAGAGGGGGGCTTATATGCGGGTCAATCACTTTTTCCTGTTTTTTTAAGTGAACAGTGGGTACCTCGCCTTATATGCAGGTGAGCTTTTATGCAAGTATATACGGGTAACATTTGCTGCCGCCTTGCATTAACTTTCAATAAGGGCACTTATGCATTACATTTTTCTCAAGAATTATCTCTCCCCATCAATTTCCCATATAAAAAATGTAAACCAGGGCCAGATTTATATCTGACAAGTCCATAGGCACCATGTAAATGACAGCTGAAAGGACAACTGAAGCAAGAGGGATATGGAGGCGCGTACGTTAAAAAGGGGCGCTGGGAAAAAAGGGCGCCGGGTTTTAAACGATAAACATGGATAACGTTTAAAAATATAATGTACTATATTTCGTTTAAAAATAATGTTTTATAAAGTTATAAATCATTAAATAATGTGCATGAAATTGGCAATTGTGAAAACGTTAATCTTCCGTTTAAAAAGTGAAACGTATAATAACGTTTAAAAAAAATAGTAAGTAACCCTCCCTGTACCTACCCCTAACCCCTAGACCCCCGTGTTGGTGCCTAAACCTAAGACCCCCCTGGTGGTGCCTAAACCTAAGACTCCCCTGATGGTGCTTAAACCTAAGACTCCCCTGGTGGTGCCTAAACCTAAGACTCCCCTGGTGGTGCCTAAACCTAAGACCCCCCTGTTGATGCCTAAACCTAAGACCCCCCTGGTGGTGCCTAAACCTAAGACCCCCCTGTGATAAGCATTAATAACGTGTGAAAAAAATATTGTGCTGTTTTTCGTTTAAAAATAATGTTTTAAAAAAGATTGTACTGTTTTTCGTTTAAAAATAATGTTTAAAAAATTATAAATCATAAAATAATGTGTAATCATGAGAAGCAGTTATAAAACAGTAAAAGTCTCCGGGCGCCGCTTATAAAACGTTATTTTTCTCCGGCGCCCTTTTTTCCTGTCGGGCGCCCATTAAACGATATTTATTATGGGAGTGAATGGCGGCGCCCGATTTGTCCACTTGCCTCAGGCGCCCGAATTTACTGTTCCCTATGGAGGCTGCCATATTTATTTCATTTTAAAAAATACAAGTTGCTGTCCTGCTGATCCTCTGCCTCTAATCATATTAGCCATAGATCGATTATGTGTTTCTGACATAATTGTCATATCTGATAAGTTTAGCTGCATGCTTGTTTCTGGCGTTATTCAGACAGTACCGCATCCAAATAGACCAACATGCCTGCCAGGCAACTGGTATTGTTTAAAAGGAAATAAATATGGCAGCCTCTATATTCTTCTCACTTCAGTTGTCCTTTATATTTTGCCCTTCAGTAGATGACATGGCTTAGGTCATACTCCCTTTATGCTGGGCTAACATGGCTCGATTTTGCCGCTCAATTCCGCGCCTGATCGTTTCCATGCTCGATTCTGCAATTTCTCTTATCTTCTGCTTGTTTTTCGTATCTTTTCCCATTGTCCTCCATGCAGAATCGAGCACCGAAACGATCTGGCGGGAGATCGGAATTGTCGGAAATTATCTATCGAGCCATCTAAATGGCTCAGAATCGAGCCGTGTATTCCCAGCATTATGCTGAAAATGCAAATGAACTTTAAAGAGGAGGTAGCAGTGCTATGTAAAAGCTCCTAGATTTTCAGTCATAGCAGGATGAAATTATGCACAATATAGTGTTTTGTTTTGATTTTAAGCTCTGAAGTTGGAGGTGAGAGAGCAGGTAGAGAGCAGCAGACAGTGGCAGGGGGCGGGGCTGGCCATAGTCAGTATCTTCTTTAGCACCCACCTCTAATCATGTGTACAGTGGTGTAGCTAAGGAGCTATGGGCCTTGATTCAAGGTTTACATTGGGCCCCCCCAAGTGCTCTGTACATAACAATTGATACGGCACACCAAAATCTGCCAAGGACAACCACAGTGTCAGAGCTGCAAGGAGGGGATGGGGAACAATGTTAGTTAATGATTAATACTAATAAAAGCACCTATAGAAGTGATTATTACCAGCATAGGACCCATAGAGAGCTAATACTGTGGTCCTGATGCGGTTGCTACCTCTGCACCCCCTATTGCTACGCCATTGCATGTGTATGCTGTGCCTAATGGTAGATCCAGACTAAGAGCACCCCCTCCTGTAGTACTGGACCTTTCTCTGTACTCAGAAAGCCTTAGCTGAGCCTGAAACTGAACCAAGCTGCAGTGCTGGGATCTAGGCAGCCACCTCCAATGATTCAAACAAACATGAATAATTGATATTATCTTCCCCTTTAAGCAAATCAACACTCTTCCCATTAAGATGTCTAATTTGGGAAGCATTAATCAGTATGCAGAAGCAGGCAATATCTGCTTTTGACAATTAAATATTATGTTACTCAAAAAAGAACATTATCAGATAAACATAAGCCGTAGTCTACCATTAAAGAAGGCTAAGTAAAGTACAGTATGTTAATCAGTCTATTTTGTCTGGTAAATGGCATTGCTGCCTTAAAGCAAACACTCTCACTCCTGACCTCAAGCTTTGCGCTAATGGGGTCGTCTTGAGATCCAATTTGCATGAGGACAAGGATAATTAGCATACAACAGACCTCTCCTGCATGCCACGTAGGCCATTTGCATGCTAATTGTCCTACATTTGCATAATTAATACCTAGAGCTTGACTGGTTGGCAAGTGGATGAGTGGCTCATTTTGAAAGGGTTAAATCGATGCTCAAAAGAAAACGATATTACAGAAATCTGCTCCTCTTGTGAGATTAACGATGAAACAGAGTCAAGATTTGCTGAGGAAAGAGAAGACAGCAATGAGAAAGAAAGGGAAGAAGACTTAGAAAAGAAACAAACAGGTTTATCCAGTAAGGTAAAAAGAAATGGTTGAAGTGTGTTGGCCTCCAGGCTATCAAAATTCATTTTTCCCCAGGTGACTGTTATAGATTGGAATCTAATTGGTTGCTGTGGGTGCCTGCACTTTGCACATTATCATTACTCTTTCCAGTGACTAATTGAAAGAAAGGCCATAGCCACCAGCAGGTGGATGCGTGGGCATGAACTCAGGGCATGTTGCAAAGCCTATAGTTCATGATTATTCCTTGGAGGGGTAACAGGAGTCCAATGGTGATGGTGTTGGTGGAGGTGGTGAGTGTGCATTAGACACTGCCAGTAGTGTAATCAAATGTTCTTCCCTAGGAATTGGTTGGTCAGCAGTAGTGTTGGGCGAACAGTGTTCGCCACTGTTCGGGTTCTGCAGAACATCACCCTGTTCGGGTGATGTTCGAGTTCGGCCGAACACCTGACGGTGCTCGGCCAAACCGTTCGGCCATATGGCCGAACTAAGAGCGCATGGCCGAACGTTCCCCGAACGTTCGGCTAGCGCTGTGATTGGCCGAACGGGTCACGTGGTTCGGACCCGAACGCGCTCTGATTGGCCGAACTGTCACGTGGTTCGGGTAAATAAATACCCGAACCACGTCATATCTCCGCCATTTGTCTGTGGGTTTAGCTTTGGGTAGGCAGGCAGGGTAGTTCGCGCTCCAGCCACGCTAGCCAGGGTCCCCCCCAGTCATTGTGTGTCGCTGCTGGGAATAGTAGTACACCGCTCGCTCAGCATTCTGTTTACTGCCACTCTGTGTACCTCGCTCAGCCACACTATATAGCATTCTGTTTACTGCCACTCTGTGTCTGCTGGGAATAGTAGTACACCGCTTGCACAGCCACACTATATAGCATTCTGTTTACTGCCACTCTGTGTACCTCGCTCAGCCACACTATATAGCATTCTGTTTACTGCCACTCTGTGTCTGCTGGGAATAGTGGTACACCGCTCGCTCAGCCACACTATATAGCATTCTGTTCACTGTTCTGTGTCTGCTTGGAATAGTGGTACACCGCTCGTTCAGCCACACTATATAGCATTCTGTGTACTGTTCTGTGTCTGCTGGGAACAGTAGTACACCGCTCGTTCAGCCACACTATATAGCATTCTGTGTACTGTTCTGTGTCTGCTGGGAACAGTAGTACACCGCTCGCTCAGCCACACTATATAGCATTCTGTTCACTGTTCTGTGTCTGCTGGGAATAGTGGTACACCGCTCGCTCAGCCACACTATATAGCATTCTGTTTACTGCCACTCTGTGTACCTCGCTCAGCCACACTATATAGCATTCTGTTTACTGCCACTCTGTGTCTGCTGGGAATAGTGGTACACCGCTCGCTCAGCCACACTATATAGCATTCTGTTCACTGTTCTGTGTCTGCTTGGAATAGTGGTACACCGCTCGCTCAGCCACACTATATAGCATTCTGTTTACTGTTCTGTGTCTGCTGGGAATAGTGGTACACCGCTCGCTCAGCCACACTATATAGCATTCTGTTCACTGTTCTGTGTCTGCTGGGAATAGTGGTACACCGCTCGCTCAGCCACACTATATAGCATTCTGTTTACTGTTCTGTGTCTGCTGGGAACAGTAGTACACCGCTCGCTCAGCCAGAGTATATAGCATTGTGTTTACTGCCACTCTGTGTACACCGCTCAGCCAGACTATATACCATTGTTTACTGACACTCTGTGTACACCACTCAGCCACACTATATACCATTGTTTACTGACACTCTGTGTACACCGCTCAGCCAGACTATATACCATTGTTTACTGCCACTCTGATTCTGCTGGGAACAGTAGTACACCGCTCGCTCAGCCAGACTATATACCATTGTTTACTGACACTCTATGTACACCGCTCAGCCAGACTATATACCATTGTTTACTGCCACTCTGATTCTGCTGGGAACAGTAGTACACCGCTCGCTCAGCCAGACTATATACCATTGTTTACTGACACTCTATGTACACCGCTCAGCCAGACTATATACCATTGTTTACTGCCACTCTGATTCTGCTGGGAACAGTAGTACACCGCTCGCTCAGCCAGACTATATAGCATTGTGTTTACTGCCACTCTGTGTACACCGCTCAGCCACACTATATAGCATTGCGTACTCTGCCAGTCAGTGTGTATATTGCTGGGATCAGTAATACTCCACTCACCGTCAACCACTATATGAGCTCAACATGAGTTCCCCAGAGACCTCCGCTGTGAGCAGCACTCCCAACAACAGCAACAGCCAACGCCCCACGCAAGCTATAACATCCACCCCAGCAGCCAGTGGTCAGCAGCAGCCCTCCCCGGAGGAGAACGTTGTGTCCATCAGTCCGTCGCCAGAGCGATTAATGAGGGCTGCCATTGAGGAGATGATGGGGCCTGATGTGGAGGAGGAGGTCTGGCTCAGGCCAGCATCCCAAGTTAATGTTGAGGACGATGAGGGGTCTGTGTCTGGGGATGTTGGGGTGGCAGAGGTGGTGGGTGGGTCAGACTCAGGAGAAGAGTTGTATGATGAGGATGATGATCGGGACCATCTGTATGTGCCTCAGAGTCCGACCCCGGAAAACATGTTGTATCGTGTGTTTAGGTACTAAAATCTGCGTTCCCTCCCAGTAGTGTTGGGCGAACAGTGTTTGCCACTGTTCGGGTTCTGCAGAACATCACCCTGTTCGGGGTGACTATATAGCAGACTATATAGCATTGTGTTTAATGCCACTCTGTGTACACGGCTCAGCCACACTATATAGCATTGTGTTTACTTCCACTCTGTGTCTGCTGGGAACAGTAGTACACCGCTCACCCGCCACTGTATAGCATTGTGCTCTGTGTCACTGCTGACAATAGTGGTACACCGCTCACCCACCACTGTATAGCATTTCTGTACTGCCACTGTACTGCTGCCAGTCAGCGTGTACTTTAAGGATAAGTGAAATGAGGAAGAAATCCGGTGAAAGAGGGAGGGGCAAGGGAAGAGGTGTTTCCCCTGACGGTTCACGTACAGGCCACAGGGGAGCACCCAAGAAAACCCACTCAATACTGCCCATGTTGTCCAGGACAACAACCCTCACAGATCCAAAAGAACAGGACCAGATAATTACTTGGATGACCTCTCAAGCGTCCAGCAGTGGGTTAAGCAGCACCAGCACATCACGCACGAGGTCCGAGTCCTCAGCCAGTTAAAGTCTGGGCTTTCTTTGAAGACTGCACTGAGGATGTTACCATGGCGATTTGCAAGGTGTGCAAGACCCGCCTGAGCAGGGGGAAAAGTATTAACAACCTCTCCACCACCAGCATGAGCCGCCACATTCTATCCAAACATCCCACTCTGTGGGCAAACGCGGCAGGACAGGGTACCACCAGCAACACTGCCTCCCTTGGGTTCACCAGACTCACCACCAGACCCGCCTCAGCAGCAGCAGTAGCCCAGCCATTGCGTGGTTCACAACATTCACAAACATCAGACGATGCTGACACTGTCACTTTCCGGACTAGTGCTCTTGAGGTCTCCCAGTGTTCATCAAACACAACAACCAACAGCCCTTCGGTGTGCAGCGCTACGGTTGAGTTGTCTGTTTCTGAGATGTTTGAGCACAAGAGGAAATTGCCAGCAAATGACCCCCGGGCCGTGGCAGTAACAGCCAGCCAGCATAGCCAAGCTTCTGGCCTGCGAAATGCTGCCATATCGAGTGGTGGAGACAAACAGCTTCAAGGGCATGATGTCAGTGGCCATCCCACGTTACGTGGTTCCCAGCCGCTACCACTTTGCGCGCTCTGCAGTGCCTGAGTTGCATGAGCACGTGGTCAGCTAAATAACCCGAAGCTTGAAGAATGCCGTTGCCTGCAAGGTTCACCTCACCACTGACACCTGGACGAGTGCGTTCGGCCAGGGTCGATACATCTCCCTTACCGCGCACTGGGTGAACCTTGTGGAGCCTGGCAGCGATTCCTCACCTGCTACGGCGCGGGTGTTGCCCACGCCGCAAACAGCTGGATAACAACAGCAGCACCTACCTCTCTGACTCCTTCTCCTCCAACGCATCTCAAAGCTGTACCTCATCCGGAAATGCTAACCCAGCACCAGCAGCAGTAGGATCGTGGAAGCAGTGCAGCACAGCTGTTGGCATGCGTCAGCAAGCGTTGCTGAAGCTGATCTGCCTTGGGGATAAGCAGCACACAGGGGAGGAAATTTGGAGGGGAATAAAGGAACAGACGGATTTGTGGCTGGCACCGCTGGACCTGAAACCGGGCATGAAGCTAGACACCTGGCACGAACTGGCAATGTACGCAATAGAGGTGCTGGCTTGCCCGGCAGCCAGCGTTATGTCGGAACGCTGTTTCAGTGCTGCCGGAGGCATCATCACAGATCGGCGTATCCGCCTCTCCACAGAAAATGCAGACCGTCTGACTCAAATTAAAATGAATCAATCCTGGATTGGAAACGACTACGCAACACTCCTGGACCCCAACCAAGTAACATGACCGATGAACATCTGGGATGGTTTAGCGTTTCCGGTCCCTGTTTATTGAACCTCTCATCTGTATTACATTTATGACTGCATGGCGGCAAAAAGCATTGCTGCTATATCCGCACGCTTTTTGTCCTCATGCAAGGCCTGGGTTGTTGTGTCTCACAAAGCGTGGCCTTCTCCTCCTGCGCCTCCTCCTGTTCCATCACGTGTGCTGCTGCTGCTGCTGGGTTACCGTTGCCGCGTGGTCCCTGTTTATTGAACCTCTTATCTTTATTACATTTATGACTACATGGCGGTACAAAGCATGCTATCCGCACGCTTTTTGTCCTCATGCAAGGCCTGGGTTGTTGTGTCTCACAAAGCGTGGCCTTCTCCTCCTGCGCCTCCTCCTGTTTCATCACGTGTGCTGCTGCTGCTGCTGCTGCTGGGTTAGCGTTGCCGCGTGGTCCCTGTTTATTGAACCTCTTATCTTTATTACATTTATGACTACATGGCGGTACAAAGCATGCTATCCGCACGCTTTTTGTCCTCATGCAAGGCCTGGGTTGTTGTGTCTCACAAAGCGTGGCCTTCTCCTCCTGCGCCTCCTCCTGTTCCATCACGTGTGCTGCTGCTGGGTTAGCGTTGCCGCGTGGTCCCTGTTTATTGAACCACTTATCTTTATTACATTTATGACTGCATGGTGGTACAAAGCATGCTATCCGCACGCTTCTTGTCCTCATGCAAGGCCTGGGTTGTTGTGTCTCAAAGCGTGGCCTTCTCCTCCTGCGCCACCCTCCTCCTGTTCCATCACGTGTGCTGCTGCTGGGTTAGCATTACCGGTCCCTTTTCCTGGAACCTCTTATATGTATTACATTTATGACTGCATGCCGACAAAAAGCATGTTACCTGTGCAAAGAAAACAGACATTTCCCGCATTTAAAAGACAGTTTTCCCTTTGAAACTTTAAAATCGATTTTCTCAAAAACTATAAGCTCTTTTTGCTAAATTTTTTTTTCCTCTTGTACCCACTCCCAAGGTGCACATACCCTGTAAATTTGGGGTATGTAGCATATAAGGAGGCTTTACAAAGCACAAAAGTTCGGGTCCCCATTGACTTCCATTATGTTCGGAGTTCGGGTCGAACACCCGAACATCGCGGCCATGTTCGGCCTGTTCGGCCCGAACCCGAACATCTAGATGTTCGCCCAACACTAGTCAGCAGCTATCTCCTGCAGCAACAGATCATGGCTGTTCCAGGAAATGGTCATCTCCTGTCTATGGTACCATCAACCTGATGGTGGTTTTCTGAAATGTCTTCCATAGTGTGATGTGGCTACAGGATCTTCTCAAAAAATTAGCATATTGTGAGAAAGTTCATTATTTTTTGTAATGTACTGATAAACATTAGACTTTCATATATTTTAGATTCAAATACACACAACTGAAGTAGTTCAAGCCTTTTATTGTTTTAATATTGATGATTTTGGCATACAGCTCATGAAAACCCAAATTTCCTATCTCAAAAAAATAGCATATTTCATCCGACCAATAAAAGAAAAGTGTTTTTAAAACAAAAAAAGTCAACCTTCAAATAATTGTGTTCAGTTATGCACTCAATACTTGGTCGGGAATCCTTTTGCAGAAATGACTGCTTCAATGCGGCGTGGCATGGAGGCTATCAGCCTGTGGCACTGCTCAGGTGTTATGGAGGCCCAGGATGCTTCGATAGCGGCCTTAAGCTCATCCAGAGTGTTGGACAGTCTTTCATGCAAGCTGGTATTAACACTAGTGTGCCCTTTGTGTCCTTTGTGTCCCTATAAAGGTGAGACATGGACACTGGATTATAAGCTTTCTGGGGTCATCACATGTGTGATCATATTTGGAGCAGCACTCTTACAGTGCTCGTGTCCCAGGTTTGAAGCTCGGTCACAATACTGCTCTGCCTGGCATACAAATCCATCCACTATACTTCCTATTCATACAGCTACGATCTCGTCCAGAGATACTCCTCAACCTGCTATCTCTGCTTCTCAGACACTCTACGGAGGTCCTCCCCTCATATCGCTTGCTCACTTATGAGGAGCCAGGACTTCTCCAGAGTAGCTTCTACTCTATGAAACTCCCTCCTTCCATCCCTCAGGCTCGACTTCACCTTCAACTCATTCAAGCAGGCCTTAAATGACAGATCCGAGGTTATAAAAAAAAAAGATCTGCTTACCTGGGGCTTCCTCCAGCCCCTGGCAGCCTATCTGTCCCTGGCAACTCTACTCCCATCCGTTGTCCCAGGGTCCCCTTTGTTACAGAGGCCAACCTCACCAGGTCGGCATCTTCTGCGCCTGCGCGGTCATGTGACCGCGCTGCTCACAATCGCGGTCATGTAGCCTGGAGCGTTCTGTGCAAACGCAGAAGCACTGCAGATGCGCAGAACGCTCATGGCTGCAGGACCACGACCATGAGCAGTGCCGCTGCACACTCACACAGGCGCAGAAGACATCTGCAACGGAGAGGACCCCGGCTGGGAGCGGAGCTGGGGTGAGGGACAGATAGGCAGCCAGGGGCTGGTGGAAGCCCCAGGTAAGTAAATCTTGTGTTTTTTTTTTTAAAACCCCGGATGCGTCCTTTAAAGACTTAT